>NW_027598562.1:0-41273 GCF_964194155.1 Cetorhinus maximus
TCACGGGGAGGTTAAAGGGACAGAGAGTGAGATCACGGGGAGGTTAAAGGGACAGAGAGTGAGATCACGGGCAGATTGAAGGGACAGAGATTGAGATCATGCGGATTTTAAAGGGACAGAGAGTGAGACCATGGGGAGCTATAATGGAGAGAGAGTGAGATCACGGGGAAAGTTAAAGGAACAGAGAAGGAGATCAGGGAAGGTTAAAGGAACAGAGTGAGATGACGGGATGGTTAAAGGGAAATAGAGTGAGATCACGGGGAGGTTAATGGTACAGAGATTGAGATCACGGGGAGGTTAAAGGGACAGAGAGTTAGAACACGGGGAGTTTAAAGGGAATGAGTGAGATCACGGGGAGTTTGAAGGGACAGAGAGTGAGAGTACGGGGAGGTTAAAGGGACAGAGAGTGAGATCACGGGTAGGTTAAAGGTACAGAGTGCGATCACGGGGACGTTAAAGGGACAGGGAATGAGATCACGGGGAGTTTAAAGGGACAGAGATTGAGATCACGGGAAGGTTAAAGGGACAGAGAGTGAGCTCACGGGGAGGTTAAAGGGACAGAGAGTGAGATCACGGGGAGGTTGAAGGGACAGAGAGTGAGATCATGGTGAGGTTAAATGGACAGAGAGTGAGATCACGGTTTGTTTAAGGGATTGAGAGTGAGATCACGGGGAGGATAAATGTACAGAGATTGAGGTTTAAGGACCAGAGAGTTTAATTACGGGGACAGTTAAAGGAACAGAGAATGAGATCAGGGAAGGTTAAAGGGACAGAGTGGGTTGACGGGAAGGTTAAAGGTACAGAGATTGAGATCACGGGGAGGTTAAAGGTACAGAGAGTGAGATCACGGGGTGGTTAAATGGACAGAGAGTGAGATCACGGGGAGGTTAACGGGACAGAGAATGAGATCACGGGGAGGTTAAAGGGACAGAGATTGAGAATACGGGGAGGTTAAATGCTCAGAGAGTGAGATCACGGAAAGGTTACAGGAGCAGAGATTGAGATCACGGGGAGGTTAACGGGACAGAGAGTCAGATCACGGGCAGTTTAAAGGGACAGGGAGTGAGATCACGGGGAGGTTAACGGGACAGAGAGTGAGACCACGGTTTGTTAAAGGGACAGAGAGTGAGATCACGTGGAGGTTAAAAGGACAGAGAATGAGTTCACGGGGAGGTTAAAGGAAGAGAGAATGAGATCAGGGAAGCTTAAAGGGACAGAGTGAGATGACGGGAAGGTTAATGGGAAAGAGATTGAGATCACGGGGAGGTAAAAGGGACAGAGAGTGAGGTCACGGGGAGGTAAAAGGGACAGAGAGTGAGATCACGGGGACGTTAAAGGGACAGGGAATGAGATCACGGGGAGTTTAAAGGGACAGAGATTGAGATCATGGGGAGTTTAAAGGGACAGAGAGTGAGACCTTGGGGAGCTATAATGGAGAGAGAGTGAGATCATGGGGATTTTAAAGGGACAGAGAGTGAGATCAGGGACAGTAAAAGGGCCAGAGAGTGAGATCAGGTGTGCATTTAAAGGGACAGAGAGTGAGATCACGGGGAGGTTAATGGTACAGAGAATGAGATCACGGGGAGGTTAAAGGGACAGAGAGTGACATCACGTGGAGGTTAAAGCGACAGAGTGTGATATCAAATGGACGTTAATGGGACAGAGAGTGAGATCAGGGGGAGGTTAAAGGGACAGAGGGTGAGATCACGGGGAGGTTAAAGGGACAGAGAGTGAGATCACGGGGAGGTTAAAGGGACAGATAGTGAGTTCACGGGGAGGTTAAAGGGACAGATAGTGAGTTCACGGGGTTGTTAAAGGGACAGAGAGTGAGATGAGGGGGACAGTTAAAGGGTCAGAGAGTGAAATCAGGGGGACATTTAAAGGGACAGAGAGTGAGATAAGGGACAGTAAAAGGGACAGAGAGTTAGATCAGAGGGAGGTTAAAGGGACAGAGAGTGAGATCAAGGGAGGTTAAAGGGACAGAGAGTGAGATCTCGGGGAGGTTAAAGGGACAGAGAGTGAGGTCATAGGGACATTAAAGGGGCAGAGAGTGTGATCACGGGAACGTTAAAGGGACAGAGGGTGAGATCACGGGGAGGTTAATGGGACAGAGAGTGAGATCACGGGGAGGTAAAAGGGACAGAGAGTGAGATCACGGAGAGGTTAAAGGGACAGAGTGTGAGATGACGGGGAGTTTAACGGCATAGAGAGTGAGATCACGGGGAGGTTAACGGGACAAAGAGTGAGATCAAGGGGAGGTTAAATGGACAGAGAGTGAGATCACGGGGAGGTTAAAGGGACAGAGAGTGAGATCAAAGGGAGGTTAAAGAGACAGAGAGTGAGATCACGGGGAGGTTAAAGGGAGAGAGAGTGAAATCACGGTGAGGTTAAAGGGAAAGAGAGTGAGATAACGGGGAGGTTAAAGCGACAGAGAGTGAGATCACGGGGAGGTTAAGGGAACAAAAATTGAGATCACGGGGTGGTTAAAGGGTCAGAGAGTGAGATCACGGGGAGGCTAAAGGGACAGATAGTGAGTTCACGGGGACGTTAAAGGGACAGAGTGTGAGATCAAGGGAAGGTTAAAGGGACAGAGAGTGAGATCAGGGGAGGTTAATGGGACAGAGATTGAGATCACGGTGAGGTTAAAGGGACAGAGAGTGAGATAACGGGGAGGTTAAAGCGACAGAGAGTGAGATCACGGGGAGGTTAAAGGGACAGAGAGTGAGATCAAAGGGAGGTAAAAGGGACAGAGAGTGAGATCACGGGGATTTTAAAGGAACAGAGAGTGAGAAAAGGGACAGTCAAAGGGCCAGATAGTGAGATCAGGGGGGCAGCTAAAGGGACAGAGAGTGAGATCACGGGGAGGTTAATGGGACAGAGAGTGAGATCACGGGGAGGTTAAAGGGACAGACAGTGAGATCACGGGGAAGGTAAAGGGACAGAGATTGAAATCATGGGGAGGTTAAGGGGTCAGAGAGTGAGATCACGGGACGTTAAAGGGACAGAATGTGACATCACGGGGAGGTTAAAGGGACAGAGAGTGAGATCAAAGGGAGGTTAAAGGGACAGAGAATGAGATCACGGGGAAGTTAAAGGGACAGTGAGTGAGATTGCGGGGTTGTTAAAGGGACATAGATTGAGATCAGGGACAGTTAATGGGACAGAGAATGAGATCGGGGGACATTTCTAGCGACAGACAATGAGATCACGGGGATAGTTATAGGGACTGAGAGTGAGATCACGGGGATGTTAAAGGGACAGAGATTGAGATCACTGGGAGGTTAAAGGGACAGAGAGTAAGATCACGGGGAGGTTAAAGGGACAGAGAGTGAGATCACGGGGAGGTTAAAGGGACAGAGAGTGAGATCACGGGGAGGTTAAAGAGACAGACAGTTAGATCACGGGGAGGTTAAAGGGACAGAGAGTGAGATCAACGGGAGGTTAAAGGGACAGTGAGTGAGATTACGGGGAGGTTAAATGGACAGAGTGAGATCAACGCGGAGCTAAAAGGGACAGAGAGTGAGATCACGGGGAGGTTTAAGGGACAGAGATTGAGATAAAAGGGATGTTAAAGGGAAAGAGAATGAGATCACAGGGAAGTTAAAGGGATAGTGAGTGAGATCACGGGGAGCTAAAAGGGAAAGTGAGTGAGATCACGGGGAGGTTAAAGGGACAGACAGTGAGATCACGGAGAGGTTAAGGGTCAGAGAGTGTGATCATCGGGGACATTTAAAGGGACAGAGTGTGAGACCAGAGGGACAGTTAATGGGTCACATAGTGAGATCAGGGCGACATTTCAAGGGACAGAGAATGAGATCACGGGGATAGTTACAGGGACTGAGAGTGAGATCATGGGGATGTTAAAGGGACAGAGAGTGAGATCACGGGGAGGTTAAAGGAACAGAGAGTGAGATCACTGGGAGGTTAAAGGGACAGAGAGTGAGATCACGGGGAGGTTAAAGGGACATAGATTGAGATCAGGGACAGTTAAAGGGACAGAGAGTGAGATCACGGGGTGGTTAAAGAGACAGAGAGTGAGATCATGGGGAGGTTAAAGGGACAGAGAGTGAGATCCCTGGGAGGTTAAAGGGACAGAGAATGAGATCAGGGACAGTTCAAGGGACGGAGAGTGAGATGTGGGACAGTTAAGGAAACAGAGATTGAGATCAGGGGGAGGTTAATAGGACAGTTAGTGAGACCACGGGTACGTTAAATGGACAGAGAGTGAGCTCACGGGGAGGTTAAAGGGACAGAGAGTGAGGTCACGGGGACGTTAAAGGGACAGAGAGTGTGATCAAGGGGAGGTTAATGGGACAGAGAGTGAGATCACGGGGAGGTTTAAGGGACAGAGATTGAGATCAAAGGGATGTTAAAGGGACAGAGAATGAGATCACAGGGAAGTTAAAGGGATAGTGAGTGAGATCACGGGGAGCTAAAAGGGACAGTGAGTGAGATCACGGGGAGGTTAAAGGGACAGACAGTGAGATCACGGAGAGGTTAAGGGTCAGAGGGTGTGATAATCGGGGACATTTAAAGGGACAGAGTGTGAGATCAGGGGGACAGTTAATGGGTCACATAGTGAGATCAGGGCGACATTTCAAGGGACAGAGAATGAGATCACGGGAATAGTTACAGGGAATGAGAGTGAGATCACGGGGATGTTAAAGGGACAGAGAGTGAGATCACGGGGAGGTTAAAGGAACAGAGAGTGAGATCACTGGGAGGTTAAAGGGACAGTGAGTGAGATCACGGGGAGGTTAAAGGGACATAGATTGAGATCAGGGACAGTTAAAGGGACAGAGAGTGAGATCACGGGGTGGTTAAAGAGACAGAGAGTGAGATCATGGGGAGGTTAAAGGGACAGAGAGTGAGATCAAAGGCAGGTTAAAGGGTTAGGGAATGAGATCAAAGGGAGGTTAAATAGACAGAGAGTGAGATCACGGGGAGGTTAAAGGGAGAGAGAGTGAAATCACGGTGAGGTTAAAGGGAAAGAGAGTGAGATAACGGGGAGGTTAAAGCGACAGAGAGTGAGATCACGGGGAGGTTAAGGGAACAAAGATTGAGATCACGGGGTGGTTAAAGGGTCAGAGAGTGAGATCACGGGGAGGCTAAAGGGACAGATAGTGAGTTCACGGGGACGTTAAAGGGACAGAGTGTGAGATCAAGGGAAGGTTAAAGGGACAGAGAGTGAGATCAGGGGAGGTTAATGGGACAGAGATTGAGATCACGGTGAGGTTAAAGGGACAGAGAGTGAGATAACGGGGAGGTTAAAGCGACAGAGAGTGAGATCACGGGGAGGTTAAAGGGACAGAGAGTGAGATCAAAGGGAGGTAAAAGGGACAGAGAGTGAGATCACGGGGATTTTAAAGGAACAGAGAGTGAGAAAAGGGACAGTCAAAGGGCCAGATAGTGAGATCAGGGGGGCAGCTAAAGGGACAGAGAGTGAGATCACGGGGAGGTTAATGGGACAGAGAGTGAGATCACGGGGAGGTTAAAGGGACAGACAGTGAGATCACGGGGAAGGTAAAGGGACAGAGATTGAAATCATGGGGAGGTTAAGGGGTCAGAGAGTGAGATCACGGGACGTTAAAGGGACAGAATGTGACATCACGGGGAGGTTAAAGGGACAGAGAGTGAGATCAAAGGGAGGTTAAAGGGACAGAGAATGAGATCACGGGGAAGTTAAAGGGACAGTGAGTGAGATTGCGGGGTTGTTAAAGGGACATAGATTGAGATCAGGGACAGTTAATGGGACAGAGAATGAGATCGGGGGACATTTCTAGCGACAGACAATGAGATCACGGGGATAGTTATAGGGACTGAGAGTGAGATCACGGGGATGTTAAAGGGACAGAGATTGAGATCACTGGGAGGTTAAAGGGACAGAGAGTAAGATCACGGGGAGGTTAAAGGGACAGAGAGTGAGATCACGGGGAGGTTAAAGGGACAGAGAGTGAGATCACGGGGAGGTTAAAGAGACAGACAGTTAGATCACGGGGAGGTTAAAGGGACAGAGAGTGAGATCAACGGGAGGTTAAAGGGACAGTGAGTGAGATTACGGGGAGGTTAAATGGACAGAGTGAGATCAACGCGGAGCTAAAAGGGACAGAGAGTGAGATCACGGGGAGGTTTAAGGGACAGAGATTGAGATAAAAGGGATGTTAAAGGGAAAGAGAATGAGATCACAGGGAAGTTAAAGGGATAGTGAGTGAGATCACGGGGAGCTAAAAGGGAAAGTGAGTGAGATCACGGGGAGGTTAAAGGGACAGACAGTGAGATCACGGAGAGGTTAAGGGTCAGAGAGTGTGATCATCGGGGACATTTAAAGGGACAGAGTGTGAGACCAGAGGGACAGTTAATGGGTCACATAGTGAGATCAGGGCGACATTTCAAGGGACAGAGAATGAGATCACGGGGATAGTTACAGGGACTGAGAGTGAGATCATGGGGATGTTAAAGGGACAGAGAGTGAGATCACGGGGAGGTTAAAGGAACAGAGAGTGAGATCACTGGGAGGTTAAAGGGACAGAGAGTGAGATCACGGGGAGGTTAAAGGGACATAGATTGAGATCAGGGACAGTTAAAGGGACAGAGAGTGAGATCACGGGGTGGTTAAAGAGACAGAGAGTGAGATCATGGGGAGGTTAAAGGGACAGAGAGTGAGATCCCTGGGAGGTTAAAGGGACAGAGAATGAGATCAGGGACAGTTCAAGGGACGGAGAGTGAGATGTGGGACAGTTAAGGAAACAGAGATTGAGATCAGGGGGAGGTTAATAGGACAGTTAGTGAGACCACGGGTACGTTAAATGGACAGAGAGTGAGCTCACGGGGAGGTTAAAGGGACAGAGAGTGAGGTCACGGGGACGTTAAAGGGACAGAGAGTGTGATCAAGGGGAGGTTAATGGGACAGAGAGTGAGATCACGGGGAGGTTTAAGGGACAGAGATTGAGATCAAAGGGATGTTAAAGGGACAGAGAATGAGATCACAGGGAAGTTAAAGGGATAGTGAGTGAGATCACGGGGAGCTAAAAGGGACAGTGAGTGAGATCACGGGGAGGTTAAAGGGACAGACAGTGAGATCACGGAGAGGTTAAGGGTCAGAGGGTGTGATAATCGGGGACATTTAAAGGGACAGAGTGTGAGATCAGGGGGACAGTTAATGGGTCACATAGTGAGATCAGGGCGACATTTCAAGGGACAGAGAATGAGATCACGGGAATAGTTACAGGGAATGAGAGTGAGATCACGGGGATGTTAAAGGGACAGAGAGTGAGATCACGGGGAGGTTAAAGGAACAGAGAGTGAGATCACTGGGAGGTTAAAGGGACAGTGAGTGAGATCACGGGGAGGTTAAAGGGACATAGATTGAGATCAGGGACAGTTAAAGGGACAGAGAGTGAGATCACGGGGTGGTTAAAGAGACAGAGAGTGAGATCATGGGGAGGTTAAAGGGACAGAGAGTGAGATCAAAGGCAGGTTAAAGGGTTAGGGAATGAGATCAAAGGGAGGTTAAAGCGACAGAGAGTGAGATCTCGGGGAGGTTAAAGGGACAGGGAGTGAGATCACGGGGAGGTTAAAGGGAAAGAGAGTGAGATCACGGGGAGGTTCAATGTATAGAGTGTGAGATCACGGGGATGTTGATGGGACAGAGAGTGAGATCACGGGGAGATTTTAGGGACAGAGAGTGAGATGACGGGGAGGTTAAAGCGACAGAGAGTGAGATCACGGGGAGGTTAAAGGAACAGAGAGTGAGATCACTGGGAGGTTAAAGGGACAGAGAGTGAGATCACGGGGAGGTTAAAGGGACATAGATTGAGATCAGGGACAGTTAAAGGGACAGAGAGTGAGATCACGGGGTGGTTAAAGAGACAGAGAGTGAGATCACGGGGAGATTAAAGGGACGTAGATTGAGATCAAGGACGGTTAGAGGGACAGAGATTGAGATCACGGGGTGTTTATAGAGACAGAGAGTGAGATCATGGGGAGGTTAAAGGGACAGAGAATGAGATCAAAGGCAGGTTAAAGGGACAGAGAATGAGATCAAAGGGAGGTTAAAGCGACAGAGAGTGAGATCACGGGGAGGTTAAAGGGACAGGGAGTGAGAAAACGGGGAGGTTAAAGGGACAGAGAGTGAGATCACGGGGAGGTTAAAGGGACAGGGAGTGAGATCACGGGGAGGTTCAATGTATAGAGTGTGAGATCACGGGGATGTTGATGGGACAGAGAGTGAGATCACGGGGAGATTTTAGGGACAGAGAGTGAGATGACGGGGAGGTTAAAGCGACAGAGAGTGAGATCACGGGGAGGTTAAAGGGACAGAGAGTGAGATCAAAGGGAGGTTAAAGGGACAGAGAATGAGTTCACGGGGAAGTTTAAGGGAAAGTGAATGAGATCACGGGGAGCTAAAAGGGACAGTGAGTGAGATCAAAGGGAAGTTAAAGGGACAGAGAGTGAGATCACGGGGAGGTTAAAGGGACAGAGAGTGAAATCACGGTGAGGTTAAAGGGAACGAGAGTGAGTTAACGGGGAGGTTAAAGCGACAGAGAGTGAGATCACGGGGATAGTTATAGGGACTGAGAGTGAGATCACGGGGATGTTAAAGGGACAGAGAGTGAGATCACTGGGAGGTTAAAGGGACAGAGAGTAAGATCACGGGGAGGTTAAAGGGATAGAGAGGGAGATCACGGGGAGGTTAAAGGGACAGAGAGTGAGATCACGGGGAGGTTAAAGAGACAGACAGTTAGATCACGGGGAGGTTAAAGGGACAGAGAGTGAGATCAACGGGAGGTTAAAGGGACAGTGAATGAGATTACGGGGAGGTTAAATGGACAGAGTGAGATCAACGCGGAGCTAAAAGGGACAGAGAGTGAGATCACGGGGAGGTTTAAGGGACAGAGATTGAGATCAAAGGGATGTTATAGGGACAGAGAATGAGATCACAGGGAAGTTAAAGGGATAGTGAGTGAGATCACGGGGAGCTAAAAGGGACAGTGAGTGAGATCACGGGGAGGTTAAATGGACAGACAGTGAGATCACGGAGAGGTTAAGGGTCATAGAGTGTGATCATCGGGGACATTTAAAGGGACAGAGTGTGAGAGCAGGGGGACAGTTAATGGGTCACATAGCGAGATCAGGGCGACATTTCAAGGGACAGAGAATGAGATCACGGGAATAGTTACAGGGACTGAGAGTGAGATCACGGGGATGTTAAAGGGACAGAGAGTGAGATCACGGGGAGGTTAAAGGAACAGAGAGTGAGATCACTGGGAGGTTAAAGGGACAGAGAGTGAGATCACGGGGAGGTTAAAGGGACATAGATTGAGATCAGGGACAGTTAAAGGGACAGAGAGTGAGATCACGGGGTGGTTAAAGAGACAGAGAGTGAGATCATGGGGAGGTTAAAGGGACAGAGAGTGAGATCCCTGGGAGGTTAAAGGGACAGAGAATGAGATCAGGGACAGTTCAAGGGACGGAGAGTGAGATGTGGGACAGTTAAAGAAACAGAGATTGAGATCAGGGGGAGGTTAATAGGACAGTTAGTGAGACCACGGGTACGTTAAATGGACAGAGAGTGAGCTCACGGGGAGGTTAAAGGGACAGAGAGTGAGGTCACGGGGACGTTAAAGGGACAGAGAGTGTGATCAAGGGGAGGTTAATGGGACAGAGAGTGAGATCACGGGGAGGTTTAAGGGACAGAGATTGAGATCAAAGGGATGTTAAAGGGACAGAGAATGAGATCACAGGGAAGTTAAAGGGATAGTGAGTGAGATCACGGGGAGCTAAAAGGGACAGTGAGTGAGATCACGGGGAGGTTAAAGGGACAGACAGTGAGATCACGGAGAGGTTAAGGGTCAGAGGGTGTGATAATCGGGGACATTTAAAGGGACAGAGTGTGAGATCAGGGGGACAGTTAATGGGTCACATAGTGAGATCAGGGCGACATTTCAAGGGACAGAGAATGAGATCACGGGAATAGTTACAGGGAATGAGAGTGAGATCACGGGGATGTTAAAGGGACAGAGAGTGAGATCACGGGGAGGTTAAAGGAACAGAGAGTGAGATCACTGGGAGGTTAAAGGGACAGAGAGT
Source organism: Cetorhinus maximus (assembly GCF_964194155.1). Lineage (NCBI taxonomy): Eukaryota > Metazoa > Chordata > Chondrichthyes > Lamniformes > Cetorhinidae > Cetorhinus > Cetorhinus maximus. Next base: position 10,090 of record NW_027598562.1, read on the forward strand.
GAGATCACGAGGAGGTTAAAGGGACATAGATTGAGATCAGGGACAGTTAAAGGGACAGAGAGTGAGATCACGGGGTGGTTAAAGAGACAGAGAGTGAGATCATGGGGAGGTTAAAGGGACAGAGAGTGAGATCAAAGGCAGGTTAAAGGGACAGAGAATGAGATCAAAGGGAGGTTAAAGCGACAGAGAGTGAGATCTCGGGGAGGTTAAAGGGACAGGGAGTGAGATCACGGGGAGGTTAAAGGGAAAGAGAGTGAGATCACGGGGAGGTTCAATGTATAGAGTGTGAGATCACGGGGATGTTGATGGGACAGAGAGTGAGATCACGGGGAGATTTTAGGGACAGAGAGTGAGATGACGGGGAGGTTAAAGCGACAGAGAGTGAGATCACGGGGAGGTTAAAGGAACAGAGAGTGAGATCACTGGGAGGTTAAAGGGACAGAGAGTGAGATCACGGGGAGGTTAAAGGGACATAGATTGAGATCAGGGACAGTTAAAGGGACAGAGAGTGAGATCACGGGGTGGTTAAAGAGACAGAGAGTGAGATCACGGGGAGATTAAAGGGACGTAGATTGAGATCAAGGACGGTTAGAGGGACAGAGATTGAGATCACGGGGTGTTTATAGAGACAGAGAGTGAGATCATGGGGAGGTTAAAGGGACAGAGAATGAGATCAAAGGCAGGTTAAAGGGACAGAGAATGAGATCAAAGGGAGGTTAAAGCGACAGAGAGTGAGATCACGGGGAGGTTAAAGGGACAGGGAGTGAGAAAACGGGGAGGTTAAAGGGACAGAGAGTGAGATCACGGGGAGGTTAAAGGGACAGTGAGTGAGATCACGGGGAGGTTCAATGTATAGAGTGTGAGATCACGGGGATGTTGATGGGACAGAGAGTGAGATCACGGGGAGATTTTAGGGACAGAGAGTGAGATGACGGGGAGGTTAAAGCGACAGAGAGTGAGATCACGGGGAGGTTAAAGGGACAGAGAGTGAGATCAAAGGGAGGTTAAAGGGACAGAGAATGAGTTCACGGGGAAGTTTAAGGGAAAGTGAATGAGATCACGGGGAGCTAAAAGGGACAGTGAGTGAGATCAAAGGGAAGTTAAAGGGACAGAGAGTGAGATCACGGGGAGGTTAAAGGGACAGAGAGTGAAATCATGGTGAGGTTAAAGGGAACGAGAGTGAGATAACGGGGAGGTTAAAGCGACAGAGAGTGAGATCACGGGGATAGTTATAGGGACTGAGAGTGAGATCACGGGGATGTTAAAGGGACAGAGAGTGAGATCACTGGGAGGTTAAAGGGACAGAGAGTAAGATCACGGGGAGGTTAAAGGGATAGAGAGGGAGATCACGGGGAGGTTAAAGGGACAGAGAGTGAGATCACGGGGAGGTTAAAGAGACAGACAGTTAGATCACGGGGAGGTTAAAGGGACAGAGAGTGAGATCAACGGGAGGTTAAAGGGACAGTGAATGAGATTACGGGGAGGTTAAATGGACAGAGTGAGATCAGCGCGGAGCTAAAAGGGACAGAGAGTGAGATCACGGGGAGGTTTAAGGGACAGAGATTGAGATCAAAGGGATGTTATAGGGACAGAGAATGAGATCACAGGGAAGTTAAAGGGATAGTGAGTGAGATCACGGGGAGCTAAAAGGGACAGTGAGTGAGATCACGGGGAGGTTAAATGGACAGACAGTGAGATCACGGAGAGGTTAAGGGTCATAGAGTGTGATCATCGGGGACATTTAAAGGGACAGAGTGTGAGAGCAGGGGGACAGTTAATGGGTCACATAGCGAGATCAGGGCGACATTTCAAGGGACAGAGAATGAGATCACGGGAATAGTTACAGGGACTGAGAGTGAGATCACGGGGATGTTAAAGGGACAGAGAGTGAGATCACGGGGAGGTTAAAGGAACAGAGAGTGAGATCACTGGGAGGTTAAAGGGACAGAGAGTGAGATCACGGGGAGGTAAAAGGGACATAGATTGAGATCAGGGACAGTTAAAGGGACAGAGAATGAGATCACGGGGTGGTTAAAGAGACAGAGAGTGAGATCATGGGGAGGTTAAAGGGACAGAGAGTGAGATCCCTGGGAGGTTAAAGGGACAGAGAATGAGATCAGGGACAGTTCAAGGGACGGAGAGTGAGATGTGGGACAGTTAAAGAAACAGAGATTGAGATCAGGGGGAGGTTAATAGGACAGTTAGTGAGACCACGGGTACGTTAAATGGACAGAGAGTGAGCTCACGGGGAGGTTAAAGGGACAGAGAGTGAGGTCACGGGGACGTTAAAGGGACAGAGAGTGTGATCAAGGGGAGGTTAATGGGACAGAGAGTGAGATCACGGGGAGGTTTAAGGGACAGAGATTGAGATCAAAGGGATGTTAAAGGGACAGAGAATGAGATCACAGGGAAGTTAAAGGGATAGTGAGTGAGATCACGGGGAGCTAAAAGGGACAGTGAGTGAGATCACGGGGAGGTTAAAGGGACAGACAGTGAGATCACGGAGAGGTTAAGGGTCAGAGGGTGTGATAATCGGGGACATTTAAAGGGACAGAGTGTGAGATCAGGGGGACAGTTAATGGGTCACATAGTGAGATCAGGGCGACATTTCAAGGGACAGAGAATGAGATCACGGGAATAGTTACAGGGAATGAGAGTGAGATCACGGGGATGTTAAAGGGACAGAGAGTGAGATCACGGGGAGGTTAAAGGAACAGAGAGTGAGATCACTGGGAGGTTAAAGGGACAGAGAGTGAGATCACGAGGAGGTTAAAGGGACATAGATTGAGATCAGGGACAGTTAAAGGGACAGAGAGTGAGATCACGGGGTGGTTAAAGAGACAGAGAGTGAGATCATGGGGAGGTTAAAGGGACAGAGAGTGAGATCAAAGGCAGGTTAAAGGGACAGAGAATGAGATCAAAGGGAGGTTAAAGCGACAGAGAGTGAGATCTCGGGGAGGTTAAAGGGACAGGGAGTGAGATCACGGGGAGGTTAAAGGGAAAGAGAGTGAGATCACGGGGAGGTTCAATGTATAGAGTGTGAGATCACGGGGATGTTGATGGGACAGAGAGTGAGATCACGGGGAGATTTTAGGGACAGAGAGTGAGATGACGGGGAGGTTAAAGCGACAGAGAGTGAGATCACGGGGAGGTTAAAGGAACAGAGAGTGAGATCACTGGGAGGTTAAAGGGACAGAGAGTGAGATCACGGGGAGGTTAAAGGGACATAGATTGAGATCAGGGACAGTTAAAGGGACAGAGAGTGAGATCACGGGGTGGTTAAAGAGACAGAGAGTGAGATCACGGGGAGATTAAAGGGACGTAGATTGAGATCAAGGACGGTTAGAGGGACAAGAGATTGAGATCAAAGGCAGGTTAAAGGGACAGAGAATGAGATCAAAGGGAGGTTAAAGCGACAGAGAGTGAGACCACGGGGAGGTTAAAGGGACAGGGAGTGAGAAAACGGGGAGGTTAAAGGGACAGAGAGTGAGCTCACGGGGATGTTGATGGGACAGAGAGTGAGATCACGGGGAGATTTTAGGGACAGAGAGTGAGATGACGGGGAGGTTAAAGCGACAGAGAGTGAGATCACGGGGAGGTTAAAGGGACAGAGAGTGAGATCAAAGGGAGGTTAAAGGGACAGAGAATGAGATCACGGGGAAGTTTAAGGGACAGAGAGTGAAATCACGGTGAGGTTAAAGGGAACGAGAGTGAGATAACGGGGAGGTTAAAGCGACAGAGAGTGAGATCACGGGGATAGTTATAGGGACTGAGAGTGAGATCACTGGGATGTTAAAGGGACAGAGAGTGAGATCACTGGGAGGTTAAAGGGACAGAGAGTAAGATCACGGGGAGGTTAAAGGGATAGAGAGGGAGATCACGGGGAGGTTAAAGGGACAGAGAGTGAGATCACGGGGAGGTTAAAGAGACAGACAGTTAGATCACGGGGAGGTTAAAGGGACAGAGAGTGAGATCAACGGGAGGTTAAAGGGACAGTGAGTGAGATTACGGGGAGGTTAAATGGACAGAGTGAGATCAACGCGGAGCTAAAAGGGACAGAGAGTGAGATCACGGGGAGGTTTAAGGGACAGAGATTGAGATCAAAGAGATGTTATAGGGACAGAGAATGAGATCACAGGGAAGTTAAAGGGATAGTGAGTGAGATCACGGGGAGCTAAAAGGGAAAGTGAGTGAGATCACGGGGAGGTTAAATGGACAGACAGTGAGATCACGGAGAGGTTAAGGGTCATAGAGTGTGATCATCGGGGACATTTAAAGGGACAGAGTGTGAGATCAGGGGGACAGTTAATGGGTCACATAGCGAGATCAGGGCGACATTTCAAGGGACAGAGAATGAGATCACGGGAATAGTTACAGGGACTGAGAGTGAGATCACGGGGATGTTAAAGGGACAGAGAGTGAGATCACGGGGAGGTTAAAGGAACAGAGAGTGAGATCACGGGGAGGTTAAAGGGACAGAGAGTGAGATCACGGGGAGGTTAAAGGAACAGAGAGTGAGATCACGGGGATGTTAAAGGGACAGAGAGTGAGATCACGGGGAGGTTAAAGGAACAGAGAGTGAGATCACGGGGAGGTTAAAGGGACATAGATTGAGATCAGGGACAGTTAAAGGGACAGAGAGTGAGATCACGGGGTGGTTAAAGAGACAGAGAGTGAGATCATGGGGAGGTTAAAGGGACAGAGAGTGAGATCCCTGGGAGGTTAAAGGGACAGAGAATGAGATCAGGGACAGTTCAAGGGACGGAGAGTGAGATGTGGGACAGTTAAAGAAACAGAGATTGAGATCAGGGGGAGGTTAATGGGACAGTTAGTGAGACCACGTGTACGTTAAATGGACAGAGAGTGAGATCACGGGGAGGTTAAAGGGACAGAGAGTGAGGTCACGGGGACGTTAAAGGGACAGAGAGTGTGATCAAGGGGAGGTTAATGGGACAGAGAGTGAGATCACGGGGAGGTTTAAGGGACAGAGATTGAGATCAAAGGGATGTTAAAGGGACAGAGAATGAGATCACAGGGAAGTTAAAGGGATAGTGAGTGAGATCACGGGGAGCTAAAAGGGACAGTGAGTGAGATCACGGGGAGGTTAAAGGGACAGACAGTGAGATCACGGAGAGGTTAAGGGTCAGAGAGTGTGATAATCGGGGACATTTAAAGGGACAGAGTGTGAGATCAGGGGGACAGTTAATGGGTCACATAGTGAGATCAGGGCGACATTTCAAGGGACTGAGAGTGAGATCACGGGGATGTTAAAGGGACAGAGAGTGAGATCACGGGGAGGTTAAAGGAACAGAGAGTGAGATCACTGGGAGGTTAAAGGGACAGAGAGTGAGATCACTGGGAGGTTAAAGGGACATAGATTGAGATCAGGGACAGTTAAAGGGACAGAGAGTGAGATCACGGGGTGGTTAAAGAGACAGAGAGTGAGATCATGGGGAGGTTAAAGGGACAGAGAGTGAGATCAAAGGCAGGTTAAAGGGACAGAGAATGAGATCAAAGGGAGGTTAAAGCGACAGAGTGTGAGATCTCAGGGAGGTTAAAGGGACAGGGAGTGAGATCACGGGGAGGTTAAAGGGACAGAGAGTGAGATCACGGCGAGGTTCAATGTATAGAGTGTGAGATCACGGGGATGTTGATGGGACAGAGAGTGAGATCACGGGGAGATTTTAGGGACAGAGAGTGAGATGACGGGGAGGTTAAAGCGACAGAGAGTGAGATCACGGGGAGGTTAAAGGAACAGAGAGTGAGAACACTGGGAGGTTAAAGGGACAGAGAGTGAGATCACGGGGAGGTTAAAGGGACATAGATTGAGATCAGGGACAGTTAAAGGGACAGAGAGTGAGATCACGGGGTGGTTAAAGAGACAGAGAGTGAGATAATGGGGAGGTTAAAGGGACAGAGAGTGAGATCCCTGGGAGGTTAAAGGGACAGAGAGTGAGATCAGGGACAGTTCAAGGGACGGAGAGTGAGATGTGGGACAGTTAAAGAAACAGAGATTGAGATCAGGGGGAGGTTAATGGGACAGTTAGTGAGACCACGGGTACGTTAAATGGACAGAGAGTGAGATCACGGGGAGGTTAAAGGGACAGAGAGTGAGGTCACGGGGACGTTAAAGGGACAGAGAGTGAGATCACGGGGAGGTTTAAGGGACAGAGATTGAGATCAAAGGGATGTTAAAGGGACAGAGATTGAGATCACAGGGAAGTTAAAGGGATAGTGAGTGAGATCACGGGGAGCTAAAAGGGACAGTGAGTGAGATCACGGGGAGGTTAAAGGGACAGACAGTGAGATCACGGAGAAGTTAAGGGTCAGAGAGTGTGATCATCTGAGACATTTAAAGGGACCGAGTGTGAGATCAGTGGGAAAGTTAATGGGTCACATAGCGAGATCAGTGCGACATTTCAAGGGACAGAGAATGAGATCACGGGGATAGTTACAGGGACTGAGAGTGAGATCACGGGGATGTTAAAGGGACAGAGAGTGAGATCACGGGGAGGTTAAAGGAACAGAGAGTGAGATCACTGGGAGGTTAAAGGAACAGAGAGTGAGATCACGGGGAGGTTAAAGGGACATAGATTGAGATCAGGGACAGTTAAAGGGACAGAGAGTGAGATCACGGGGTGGTTAAAGAGACAGAGAGTGAGATCATGGGGAGGTTAAAGGGACAGAGAGTGAGATCCCTGGGAGGTTAAAGGGACAGAGAATGAGATCAGGGACAGTTCAAGGGACGGAGAGTGAGATGTGGGACAGTTAAGGAAACAGAGATTGAGATCAGGGGGAGGTTAATAGGACAGTTAGTGAGACCACGGGTACGTTAAATGGACAGAGAGTGAGCTCACGGGGAGGTAAAAGGAACAGAGAGTGAGGTCACGGGGATGTTAAAGGGACAGAGAGTGTGATCAAGGGGAGGTTAATGGGACAGAGAGTGAGATCACGGGGAGGTTTAAGGGACAGAGATTGAGATCAAAGGGATGTTAAAGGGACAGAGAATGAGATCACAGGGAAGTTAAAGGGATAGTGAGTGAGATCACGGGGAGCTAAAAGGGACAGTGAGTGAGATCACGGGGAGGTTAAAGGGACAGACAGTGAGATCACGGAGAGGTTAAGGGTCAGAGGGTGTGATAATCGGGGACATTTAAAGGGACAGAGTGTGAGATCAGGGGGACAGTTAATGGGTCACATAGTGAGATCAGGGCGACATTTCAAGGGACAGAGAATGAGATCACGGGAATAGTTACAGGGAATGAGAGTGAGATCACGGGGATGTTAAAGGGACAGAGAGTGAGATCACGGGGAGGTTAAAGGAACAGAGAGTGAGATCACTGGGAGGTTAAAGGGACAGAGAGTGAGATCACGGGGAGGTTAAAGGGACATAGATTGAGATCAGGGACAGTTAAAGGGACAGAGAGTGAGATCACGGGGTGGTTAAAGAGACAGAGAGTGAGATCATGGGGAGGTTAAAGGGACAGAGAGTGAGATCAAAGGCAGGTTAAAGGGTTAGGGAATGAGATCAAAGGGAGGTTAAAGCGACAGAGAGTGAGATCTCGGGGAGGTTAAAGGGACAGGGAGTGAGATCACGGGGAGGTTAAAGGGAAAGAGAGTGAGATCACGGGGAGGTTCAATGTATAGAGTGTGAGATCACGGGGATGTTGATGGGACAGAGAGTGAGATCACGGGGAGATTTTAGGGACAGAGAGTGAGATGACGGGGAGGTTAAAGCGACAGAGAGTGAGATCACGGGGAGGTTAAAGGAACAGAGAGTGAGATCACTGGGAGGTTAAAGGGACAGAGAGTGAGATCACGGGGAGGTTAAAGGGACATAGATTGAGATCAGGGACAGTTAAAGGGACAGAGAGTGAGATCACGGGGTGGTTAAAGAGACAGAGAGTGAGATCACGGGGAGGTTAAAGGGACAGAGAATGAGATCAAAGGCAGGTTAAAGGGACAGAGAATGAGATCAAAGGGAGGTTAAAGCGACAGAGAGTGAGACCACGGGGAGGTTAAAGGGACAGGGAGTGAGGTCACGGGGAGGTTAAAGGGACAGAGAGTGAGATCACGGGGAGGTTCAATGTATAGAGTGTGAGCTCACGGGGATGTTGATGGGACAGAGAGTGAGATCACGGGGAGATTTTAGGGACAGAGAGTGAGATGACGGGGAGGTTAAAGCGACAGAGAGTGAGATCACGGGGAGGTTAAAGGGACAGAGAGTGAGATCAAAGGGATGTTAAAGGGACAGAGAATGAGTTCACGGGGAAGTTTAAGGGAAAGTGAATGAGATCACGGGGAGCTAAAAGGGACAGTGAGTGAGATCAAAGGGAAGTTAAAGGGACAGAGAGTGAGATCACGGGGAGGTTAAAGGGACAGAGAGTGAAATCACGGGGAGGTTAAAGGGACATAGATTGAGATCAGGGACAGTTAAAGGGACAGAGAGTGAGATCACGGGGTGGTTAAAGAGACAGAGAGTGAGATCATGGGGAGGTTAAAGGGACAGAGAGTGAGTTCAGGGGAGGTTAATGGGACAGAGAGTGAGATCACGGTGAGGTTAAAGGGACAGAGAGTGAGATAACGGGGAGGTTAAAGGGACAGAGATTGAGATCCCTGGGAGGTTAAAGGGACAGAGAATGAGATCAGGGACAGTTCAAGGGACGGAGAGTGAGATGTGGGACAGTTAAAGAAACAGAGATTGAGATCAGGGGGAGGTTAATGGGACAGTTAGTGAGACCACGGGTACGTTAAATGGACAGAGAGTGAGATCACGGGGAGGTTAAAGGGACAGAGAGTGAGGGCACGGGGACGTTAAAGGGACAGGGAGTGAGATCACGGGGAGGTTTAAGGGACAGAGATTGAGATCAAAGGGATGTTAAAGGGACAGAGATTGAGATCACAGGGAAGTTAAAGGGATAGTGAGTGAGATCACGGGGAGCTAAAAGGGACAGTGAGTGAGACCACGGGGAGGTTAAAGGGACAGACAGTGAGATCACGGAGAAGTTAAGGGTCAGAGAGTTTGATCATCGGGGACATTTAAATGGACAGAGTGTGAGATCAGGGGGAAAGTTAATGGGTCACATAGTGAGATCAGTGCGACATTTCAAGGGACAGAGAATGAGATCACGGGGAGGTTAAAGGAACAGAGAGTGAGATCACTGGGAGGTTAAAGGGACAGAGAGTGAGATCACGGGGAGGTTAAAGGGACATAGATTGAGATCAGGGACAGTTAAAGGGTAAGAGAGTGAGATCACGGGGTGGTTAAAGAGACAGAGAGTGAGATCATGGGGAGGTTAAAGGGACAGAGAGTGAGATCAAAGGGAGGTTAAAGCGACAGAGAGTGAGATCTCCGGGAGGTTAAAGGGACAGGGAGTGAGATCACGGGGATGTTGATGGGACAGAGAGTGAGATCACGGGGAGATTTTAGGGACAGAGAGTGAGATGACGGGGAGGTTAAAGCGACAGAGAGTGAGGTCACGGGGAGGTTAAAGGGACAGAGAGTGAGATCAAAGGGAGGTTAAAGGGACAGAGAATGAGTTCACGGGGAAGTTTAAGGGAAAGTGAATGAGATCACGGGGAGCTAAAAGCGACAGAGAGTGAGATCAAAGGGAAGTTAAAGGTACAGAGAGTGAGATCACGGGGAGGTTAAAGGGACAGAGAGTGAAATCACGGTGAGGTTAAAGGGAAAGAGAGTGAGATAACGGGGAGGTTAAAGCGACAGTGTGTGAAATCAAATAGACGTTAAAAGGACAGAGAGTGAGATCACGGGGAGGTTAAAGGCACAGAGATTGAGATCAGAGGGATGTTAAAGGGACAGAGAATGAGATCACAGGGAAGTTAAAGGGATAGTGAGTGAGATCACGGGGATCTAAAAGGGACAGTGAGTGAGATCACGGGGACGTTAAAGGGACACACAGTGAGATCACGGAGAGGTTAAGGGTCAGAGAGTGTGATCATCGGGGACATTTAAAGGGACAGAGTGTGAGATCAGGGGGACAGTTAATGGGTCACATAGTGAGATCAGGGCGACATTTCAAGGGACAGAGAATGAGATCACGGGGATAGTTACAGGGACTGAGAGTGAGATCACGGGGAGGTTAAAGGAACAGAGAGTGAGATCACGGGGAGGTTAAAGGGACAGAGAGTGAGATCACGGGGAGGTTAAAGGGACATAGATTGAGATCAGGGACAGTTAAAGGGACAGAGAGTGAGATCACGGGGTGGTTAAAGAGACAGAGAGTGAGATCATGGGGAGGTTAAAGGGACAGAGAGTGAGATCAAAGGCAGGTTAAAGGGACAGAGAATGAGATCAAAGGGAGGTTAAAGCGACAGAGAGTGAGATCTCGGGGAGGTTAAAGGGACAGGGAGTGAGATCACGGGGAAGTTAAAGGGACAGAGAGTGAGATCACGGGGAGGTTCAATGTATAGAGTGTGAGATCACGGGGATGTTGATGGGACAGAGAGTGAGATCACGGGGAGATTTTAGGGACAGAGAGTGAGATGACGGGGAGGTTAAAGCGACAGAGAGTGAGATCACGGGGAGGTTAAAGGAACAGAGACTGAGATCACTGGGAGGTTAAAGGGACAGAGAGTGAGATCACGGGGTGGTTAAAGAGACAGAGAGTGAGATCATGGGGAGGTTAAAGGGACAGAGAGTGAGATCTCTGGGTGGTTAAAGGGACAGAGATTGAGATCACGGGGACGTTTAAAGGGACGGAGAGTGTGATCACGGGGAGTTTAAAGGGAGAGAGAGTGAGATCACGGGGAGGTTAAATGGTCAGAGAGTGAGATCAATGTGAGGTTGAAGCGACAGAGAGTGAGATCACGGGGACATTAAAGGGACAGAGAGTGGGATAATTGGGAGATTAAAGGGACAGAGAGTGAGATCACGGGGAGGTTAACGGGACAGAGAGTGAGATCAAAGGGAGGTTAAAGGGACAGAGAGTGAGATCAAAGGGAGGTTAAAGGGACAGAGAATGAGTTCACGGGGAAGTTAAAGGGAAAGTGAATGAGATCTCGGGGAGCTAAAAGGGACAGTGAGTGAGATCAAAGGCAGGTTAAGGGGTCAGAGTGTGAGATCAGGGGGAGGTTAAAGGGACAGAGAGTGAGATCTCGGGTAGGTTAAAGGGGCAGACAGTGAGATGAAGGGGAGCTATGAGCGAAAGTGAGTGAGATCAAACGGAGGTTAATGGGACAGAGAGAGAGATCACGGGGAGGTTAAAGAGACAGAGAGTAAGATCACGGTGAGGTTAAATGTGTAGAGTGTGAGATCACGGGGAGGATAATGGGACAGAGATTGAGATCACGGGGAGAATATAGGGACAGCGAATGAAATCACTGGGTGGTTAAAGGGACAGAGAGTGAGATCCCTGGGAGGTTAAAGGGACAGAGAGTGAGATCAGGGACAGTTCAAGGGACGGAGAGTGAGATGTGGGACAGTTAAAGAAACAGAGATTGAGATCAGGGGGAGGTTAATGGGACAGTTAGTGAGACCACGGGTACGTTAAATGGACAGAGAGTGAGATCACGGGGAGGTTAAAGGGACAGAGAGTGAGGTCACGGGGACGTTAAAGGGACAGAGAGTGTGATCTAGGGGAGGTTAACGGGACAGAGAGTGAGATCACGGGGAGGTTTAAGGGACAGAGATTGAGATCAAAGGGATGTTAAAGGGACAGAGAATGAGATCACAGGGAAGTTAAAGGGATAGTGAGTGAGATCACGGGGAGCTAAAAGGGACAGTGAGTGAGATCACGGGGAGGTTTAAGGACAGACAGTGAGATCACGGAGAGGTTAAGGGTCAGAGAGTGTGATCATCGGGGACATTTAAAGGGACAGAGTGTGAGATCAGGGGGACAGTTAATGGGTCACATAGTGAGATCAGGGCGACATTTCAAGGGACAGAGAATGAGATCACGGGGATAGTAACAGGGACTGAGAGTGAGATCACGGGGATGTTAAAGGTACAGAGAGTGAGATCACTGGGAGGTTAAAGGGACAGAGAGTGAGATCACGGGGAGGTTAAAGGGACATAGATTGAGATCAGGGTCAGTTAAAGGGACAGAGAGTTAGATCACGGGGTGGTTAAAGGGACAGAGAGTGTGATCATGGGGAGGTTAAAGGGACAGAGAGTGAGATCAAAGGCAGGTTAAAGGGACAGAGAATGAGATCAAAGGGAGGTTAAAGCGACAGAGAGTGAGATCACGGGGAGGTTAAAGGGACAGGGAGTGAGATCACGAGGAGGTTAAAGGGACAGAGAGTGAGATCACGGGGAGGTTCAATGTATAGAGTGTGAGATCACGGGGATGTTGATGGGACAGAGAGTGAGATCACGGGGAGATTTTAGGGACGGAGAGTGAGATGACGGGGAGTTTAAAGCGACAGAGAGTGAGATGACGGGGAGGTTAAAGGGACAGAGAGTGAGATCAAAGGGAGGTTAAAGGGACAGAGAATGAGTTCACGGGGAAGTTTAAGGGAAAGTGAATGAGATCACGGGGAGCTAAAAGGGACAGTGAGTGAGATCAAAGGGAAGTTAAAGGGACAGAGAGTGAGATAACGGGGAGGTTAAAGGGACAGAGAGTGAAATCACGGTGAGGTTAAAGGGAAAGTGAGTGAGATAACGGGGAGGTTAAAGCGACAGAGAGTGAGATGACGGGGAGGTTAAGGGAACAGAGATTGAGATCACGGGGAGGTTAAAGGGACAGAGAGTGAGATCACGGGGAGGTTAAAGGGACAGAGAGTGAGATCACGGGGTGGTTAAAGAGACAGAGAGTGAGATCATGGGGAGGTTAAAGGGACAGAGAGTGAGATCTCTGGGTGGTTAAAGGGACAGAGAGTGAGATCACGGGGACGTTTAAAGGGACGGAGAGTGAAATCACGGGGAGTTTAAAGGGAGAGAGAGTGAGATCACGGGGAGGTTAAATGGTCAGAGAGTGAGATCAATGTGAGGTTGAAGCGACAGAGAGTGAGATCACGGGGACATTAAAGGGACAGAGAGTGGGATAATTGGGAGATTAAAGGGACAGAGAGTGAGATCACGGGGAGGTTAACGGGACAGAGAGTGAGATCAAAGGGAGGTTAAAGGGACAGAGAGTGAGATCAAAGGGAGGTTAAAGGGACAGAGAATGAGTTCACGGGGAAGTTAAAGGGAAAGTGAATGAGATCTCGGGGAGCTAAAAGGGACAGTGAGTGAGATCAAAGGCAGGTTAAGGGGTCAGAGTGTGAGATCAGGGGGAGGTTAAAGGGACAGAGAGTGAGATCTCGGGTAGGTTAAAGGGGCAGACAGTGAGATGAAGGGGAGCTATGAGCGAAAGTGAGTGAGATCAAACGGAGGTTAATGGGACAGAGAGAGAGATCACGGGGAGGTTAAAGAGACAGAGAGTAAGATCACGGTGAGGTTAAATGTGTAGAGTGTGAGATCACGGGGAGGATAATGGGACAGAGATTGAGATCACGGGGAGAATATAGGGACAGCGAATGAAATCACTGGGTGGTTAAAGGGACAGAGAGTGAGATCCCTGGGAGGTTAAAGGGACAGAGAGTGAGATCAGGGACAGTTCAAGGGACGGAGAGTGAGATGTGGGACAGTTAAAGAAACAGAGATTGAGATCAGGGGGAGGTTAATGGGACAGTTAGTGAGACCACGGGTACGTTAAATGGACAGAGAGTGAGATCACGGGGAGGTTAAAGGGACAGAGAGTGAGGTCACGGGGACGTTAAAGGGACAGAGAGTGTGATCTAGGGGAGGTTAACGGGACAGAGAGTGAGATCACGGGGAGGTTTAAGGGACAGAGATTGAGATCAAAGGGATGTTAAAGGGACAGAGAATGAGATCACAGGGAGGTTAAAGGGACAGAGAGTGAGGTCACGGGGACGTTAAAGGGACAGAGAGTGTGATCTAGGGGAGGTTAACGGGACAGAGAGTGAGATCACGGGGAGGTTTAAGGGACAGAGATTGAGATCAAAGGGATGTTAAAGGGACAGAGAATGAGATCACAGGGAAGTTAAAGGGATAGTGAGTGAGATCACGGGGAGCTAAAAGGGACAGTGAGTGAGATCACGGGGAGGTTTAAGGACAGACAGTGAGATCACGGAGAGGTTAAGGGTCAGAGAGTGTGATCATCGGGGACATTTAAAGGGACAGAGTGTGAGATCAGGGGGACAGTTAATGGGTCACATAGTGAGATCAGGGCGACATTTCAAGGGACAGAGAATGAGATCACGGGGATAGTAACAGGGACTGAGAGTGAGATCACGGGGATGTTAAAGGTACAGAGAGTGAGATCACTGGGAGGTTAAAGGGACAGAGAGTGAGATCACGGGGAGGTTAAAGGGACATAGATTGAGATCAGGGTCAGTTAAAGGGACAGAGAGTTAGATCACGGGGTGGTTAAAGAGACAGAGAGTGTGATCATGGGGAGGTTAAAGGGACAGAGAGTGAGATCAAAGGCAGGTTAAAGGGACAGAGAATGAGATCAAAGGGAGGTTAAAGCGACAGAGAGTGAGATCACGGGGAGGTTAAAGGGACAGGGAGTGAGATCACGGGGAGGTTAAAGGGACAGAGAGTGAGATCACGGGGAGGTTCAATGTATAGAGTGTGAGATCACGGGGATGTTGATGGGACAGAGAGTGAGATCACGGGGAGATTTTAGGGACGGAGAGTGAGATGACGGGGAGTTTAAAGCGACAGAGAGTGAGATGACGGGGAGGTTAAAGGGACAGAGAGTGAGATCAAAGGGAGGTTAAAGGGACAGAGAATGAGTTCACGGGGAAGTTTAAGGGAAAGTGAATGAGATCACGGGGAGCTAAAAGGGACAGTGAGTGAGATCAAAGGGAAGTTAAAGGGACAGAGAGTGAGATAACGGGGAGGTTAAAGGGACAGAGAGTGAGATCACGGGGAGGTAAGGGAACAGAGATTGAGATCACGGGGAGGTTAAAGGGACAGAGAGTGAGATCACGGGGAGGTTAAAGCGACAGAGAGTGAGATCACGGGGAGGTTAAAGCGACAGAGAGTGAGATCACGGGGAGGTTAAAGGGAAAGTGAGTGAGATAACGGGGAGGTTAAAGCGACAGAGAGTGAGATCACGGGGAGGTTAAGGGAACAGAGATTGAGATCACGGGGAGGTTAAAGGGACAGAGAGTGAGATCACGGGGAGGTTAAAGGGAAAGTGAGTGAGATAACGGGGAGGTTAAAGCGACAGAGAGTGAGATCACGGGGAGGTTAAGGGAACAGAGATTGAGATCACGGGGAGGTTAAAGGGACAGAGAGTGAGATCACGGGGACGTTAAAGGGACAGTGAGTGAGATCACGGGGAGGTTAAAGGGACAGAGAGTGAGATCACGTGGAGGTTAATGGCATAGACAGTGAGATCACGGGGAGTTTAATGGGATAGAGAGTGAGATCACGGGTAGGTTGAAGGGACTGAGGGTGAGATCACGGGGAGTTTAAGGGGACAGAGAGTGAGATCACGGGGAGGTTAAACGGATAGAGAGTGAGATCAAGGGTAGATTAATGGGACAGAGACTGAGATCACGAGAACGTTCAATGGACTGAGAGTGAGATCACGGGGAGGTTAAAGCGACAGTGAGTGAATTCACGGGGAGGTTAAAGGGACAGAGAGTGAGATCACGGGGACGTTTAAAGGGACGGAGAGTGAGATCATTGGGAGTTTAAAGGGACAGAGAGTGAGATCACGGGGAGGTTAACTGGTCACTGAGTGAGATCAATGTGAGTTTGAAGCGACAGAGAGTGAGATCATGGGGACATTAAAGGGACCGAGAGTGAGATCATTGGGAGTTAAAAGGGACAGAGAGTGAGATCACGGGGAGGTTAACGGGACAGAGAGTGAGATCAAAGGGAGGTTAAAGGGACAGAGATTGAGTTCACGGGGAAGTTAAATGGAAAGTGAATGAGATCACGGGGAGCTAAAAGGGACAGTGAGTGAGATCAAAGGGAGGTTAAAGGGTCAGAGTGTGAGATCACGGGGAGGTTAAAAGGACAGAGAGTGAGATCACGGGGAGGTTAAAGGGACAGAGAGTGAGATCACGGGGAGGTTAAAGGGACAGAGAGTGAGATCACGGGGAGGTTAAAAGGACAGAGAGTGAGATCACGGGGAGGTTAAAGGGACAGAGAGTGAGATCACGGGGAGGTTAAAGAGACAGAGAGTGAGATCACGGTTAGGTTAAAGGGATAGAGAGGGAGATCACGCGGAGCTAAATGGGACAGAGAGTGAGATCACGGGAAGCTAAAGATCAGAGAGTGAGATCACGGGGAGGTTAAAGGGACAGAGAGTGTGGTCACTGGGGGGTTAAAGGGTCAGAGAGTGAGATCACGGGGAGGTTAAAGGGACAGAGAGTGAGATCACGGGGAGGTTAATGGGACAGAGAGTGAGATCACGGGGAGGTTTAAGGGACAGAGATTGAGATCAAAGGGATTTTAAAGGGACAGAGAATGAGATCACAGGGAAGTTAAAGGGATAGTGAGTGAGATCACGGGGAGCTAAAAGGGACAGTGAGTGAGATCACGGGGAGGTTTAAGGGACAGACAGTGAGATCACGGAGAGGTTAAGGGTCAGAGTGTGTGATCATCGGGGACATTTAAAGGGACAGAGTGTGAGATCAGGGGGACAGTTAATGGGTCACATAGTGAGATCAGGGTGACATTTCAAGGGACAGAGAATGAGATCACGGGGATAGTTACAGGGACTGAGAGTGAGATCACGGGGAGGTTAAAGGGACAGAGAGTGAGATCACGGGGAGGTTAAAGGGACATAGATTGAGATCAGGGTCAGTTAAAGGGACAGAGAGTGAGATCAAGGGGTGGTTAAAGAGACAGAGAGTGTGATCATGGGGAGGTTAAAGGGACAGAGATTGAGATCAAAGGCAGGTTAAAGGGACAGAGAATGAGATTAAAGGGAGGTTAAAGCGACAGAGAGTGAGATCACGGGGAGGTTAAAGGGACAGGGAGTGAGGTCACGGGGAGGTTAAAGGGACAGAGAGTGAGATCACGGGGAGGTTCAATGTATAGAGTGTGAGATCACGGGGATGTTGATGGGACAGAGAGTGAGATCACGGGGAGATTTTAGGGACGGAGAGTGAGATGACGGGGAGTTTAAAGCGACAGAGAGTGAGATGACGGGGAGGTTAAAGGGACAGAGAGTGAGATCAAAGGGAGGTTAAAGGGACAGAGAATGAGTTCACGGGGAAGTTTAAGGGAAAGTGAATGAGATCACGGGGAGCTAAAAGGGGCAGTGAGTGAGATCAAAGGGAAGTTAAAGGGACAGAGAGTGAGATCACGGGGAGGTTAAATGCACAGAGATTGAAATCACGGTGAGGTTAAAGGGAAAGAGAGTGAGATAACGGGGAGGTTAAAGCAACAGAGAGTGAGATCACGGGGAGGTTAAGGGAACAGAGATTGAGATCACGGGGTGGTTAAAGGGACAGAGAGTGATTTCACGGGGAGGTTAATGGGACAGAGAGTGAGATCACGGCGATTTTAAAGGGACAGAGAGTGAGATCAGGGACAGTTAAAGGGACAGAGAGTGAGATCAGGGGTGCAGTTAAAGGGCCAGAGAGTGAGATCACGGGGAGGTTAATGGGACAGAGAGTGAGATCACGGGGAGGTTAAAGGGACAGAGAGTGAGATCACAGGGAGGTTAAAGGGACTGAGAGTGAGATCACGGGGACGTTAAAGGGACAATGAGTGAGAGCACGTGGAGGTTAAAGCGACAGAGTGTGATATCAAATAGACGTTAAAAGGACAGAGAGTGAGATCAGGGTGAGGTTAAAGGGACAGAGGGTGAGCTCACGGGGAGGTTAATGGACAGCGAGTGAGATCACGGGGAGGTTAAAGGGACAGATATTGAGTTCACGGGGACGTTAAAGGGACAGAGAGTGTGATCAAGGGGAGGTTAAAGGGACAGAGAGTGAGATCAGGGGAGGTTAATGGGACAGAGAGTGAGATCACGGTGAGGTTAAAGGGACAGAGAGTGAGATAACGGGGAGGTTAAAGCGACAGAGAGTGAGATCACGGGGAGGTTAAAGGGACAGAGAGTGAGATCACAGGGAGGTTAAAGGGACAGAGAGTGAGATAACGGGGAGGTTAAAGCGACAGAGAGTGAGATCACGGGGAGGTTAAAGGGACAGAGAGTGAGATCAAAGGGAGGTAAAAGGGACAGAGAGTGAGATCACGGGGATTTTAAAGGAACAGAGAGTGATAACAGGGACAGTTAAAGGACCAGATAGTGAGATCAGGGGGGCAGCTAAAGGGACAGAGAGTGAGATCACGGGGAGGTTAATGGGACAGAGAGTGATATCACGGGGAGGTTAAAGGGACAGAGAGTGAGATCACGGGGAAGTTAAAGGGACAGAGATTGAGATCATGGGGAGGTTAAGGGGTCAGAGAGTGAGATCACGGGGACGTTAAAGGGACAGAAAGTGACATCACGGGGAGGTTAAAGGGACAGTGAGTGAGATCGCGGGGTTGTTAAAGGGACATAGATTGAGATCAGGGACAGTTAATGGGACAGAGAATGAGATCAGGGGGACATTTCTAGCGACAGAGAATGAGATCACGGGGATAGTTATAGGGACTGAGAGTGAGATCACGGGGATGTTGAAGGGACAGAGAGTGAGATCACTGGGAGGTTAAAGGGACAGAGAGTAAGATCACGGGGAGGTTAAAGGGACAGAGAGTGAGATCACTGGGAGGTTAAAGGGACAGAGAGTGAGATCACGGGGAGGTTAAAGAGACAGACAGTTAGATCACGGGGAGGTTAAAGGGACAGAGTGAGATCAACGCGGAGCTAAAAGGGACAGAGAGTGAGATCACGGGGAGGTTTAAGGGACGGAGATTGAGATCAAAGGGATGTTAAAGGGACAGAGAATGAGATCACAGGGAAGTTAAAGGGATAGTGAGTGAGATCACGAGGAGCTAAAAGGGACAGTGAGTGAGATCACGGGGAGGTTAAAGGGACAGACAGTGAGATCACGGAGAGGTTAAGGGTCAGAGAGTGTGATCATCGGCGACATTTAAAGGGACAGAGTGTGAGATCAGGGGGACAGTTAATGGGTCACACAGTGAGATCAGGGCGACATTTCAAGGGACAGAGAATGAGATCACGGGGATAGTTACAGGGACTGAGAATGAGATCATAGGGAGGTTAAAGGGACAGTGTGATCAAAGGCAGGTAAAAGGGACAGAGAATGAGATCAAAGGGAGGTTAAAGAGACAGTGAGTGAGATCACGGGGAGGTTAAAGGGACAGGGAGTGAGATCATGGGGAGGTTAAAGGGACAGAGAGTGAGATCACGGGGAGGTTCAATGTATAGAGTGTGAGATCACGGGGATGTTGATGGGACAGAGAGTGAGATCACGGGGAGATTTTAGGGACAGAGAGTGAGATGACGGGGAGGTTAAAGCGACAGAGAGTGAGATCAGGGGGCAGTTAAAGGGACATAGAGTGAAATGAGGGGACAGTTAAAGGGACTGAGGGTGAGATCACGGGGAGTTTAATGGGACAGAGAGTGAGATCACGGGGAGGTTAAACGGATAGAGAGTGAGATCAAGGGTGGGTTAATGGGACAGAGACTGAGATCACGAGAACGTTCAATGGACTGAGAATGAGATCACGGGGAGGTTAAAGCGACAGTGAGTGAATTCACGGGGAGGTTAAAGGGACAGAGAGTGAGATCACGGGGAGGTTAACGGGACAGAGAGTGAGATCAAAGGGAGGTTAAAGGGACAGAGATTGAGTTCACGGGGAAGTTAAAGGGAAAGTGAATGAGATCACGGGGAGCTAATAGGGACAGTGAGTGATATCAAAGGGAGGTTCAAGGGTCAGAGTGTGAGATCAGGGGGCGGTTAAAGGGACAGAGATTGAGATCACGGGTAGGTTAAAGGGGCAGACAGTGAGATGAAGGGGAGCTATGAGAGACAGTGAGTGAGATCAAACGGAGGTTAATGGGACAGAGAGAGAGATCACGGGGAGGTTAAAGAGACAGAGAGTAAGATCACGGTGAGGTTAAATGTGTAGAGTGTGAGATCACGGGGAGGATAATGGGACAGAGATTGAGATCACGGGGAGAATATAGGGACAGAGAATGAAATCACTGGGTGGTTAAAGGGACAGAGAGTGAGATCCCTGGGAGGTTAAAGGGACAGAGAGTGAGATCAGGGACAGTTCAAGGGACGGAGAGTGAGATGTGGGACAGTTAAAGAAACAGAGATTGAGATCGGGGGAGGTTAATGGGACAGTGAGTGAGACCACGGGGACGTTAAATGTACAGAGAGTGAGATCACGGGGAGGTTAAAGGGACAGAGAGTGAGATAACGGGGAGGTTAAAGCGACAGAGAGTGAGATCACGGGGAGGTTAAAGGGACAGAGAGTGAGATCAAAGGGAGGTAAAAGGGACAGAGAGTGAGATCTCGGGGATTTTAAAGGAACAGAGAGTGAGAACAGGGACAGTTAAAGGGCCAGATAGTGAGATCAGGGGGGCAGCTAAAGGGACAGAGAGTGAGATCACGGGGAGGTTAATGGGACAGAGAGTGAGATCACGGGGAGGTTAAAGGGACAGAGAGTGAGATCACGGGGAAGTTAAAGGGACAGAGATTGAGATCATGGGGAGGTTAAGGGGTCAGAGAGTGAGATCACGGGGACGTTAATGGGACAGAAAGTGACATCACGGGGAGGTTAAAGGGACAGAGAGTGAGATCAAAGGGAGGTTAAAGGGACAGAGAATGAGATCGCGGGGTTGTTAAAGGGACATAGATTGAGATCAGGGACAGTTAATGGGACAGAGAATGAGATCAGGGGGACATTTCTAGCGACAGAGAATGAGATCACGGGGATAGTTATAGGGACTGAGAGTGAGATCACGGGGATGTTAAAGGGACAGAGTGAGATCACTGGGAGGTTAAAGGGACAGAGAGTAAGATCACGGGGAGGTTAAAGGGAAAGAGAGTGAGATCACGGGGAGGTTAAAGGGACAGAGAGTGAGATCACGGGGAGGTTAAAGAGACAGACAGTTAGATCGCCGGGAAGGTTAAAGGGACAGAGAGTGAGATCAACGGGAGGTTAAAGGGACAGTGAGTGAGATTACGGGGAGGTTAAATGGACAGAGTGAGATCAACGCGGAGCTAAAAGGGACAGAGAGTGAGATCACGGGGTGGTTTAAGGGACAGAGATTGAGATCAAACGGATGTTAAAGGGACAGAGAATGAGATCACAGGGAAGTTAAAGGGATAGTGAGTGAGATCACGGGAAGCTAAAAGGGACAGTGAGTGAGATCACGGGGAGGTTAAAGGGACAGACAGTGAGATCACGGAGAGGTTAAGGGTCAGAGAGTGTGATCATCGGCGACATTTAAAGGGACAGAGTGTGAGATCAGGGGGACAGTTAATGGGTCACACAGTGAGATCAGGGCGACATTTCAAGGGACAGAGAATGAGATCATGGAGATAGTTACAGGGACTGAGAGTGAGATCACGGGGATGTTAAAGGGACAGAGAGTGAGATCACGGGGAGGTTAAAGGAACAGAGAGTGAGATCACTGGGAGGTTAAAGGGACAGAGAGTGAGATCACGGGGAGGTTAAAGGGACATAGATTGAGATCAGGGACAGTTAAAGGGACAGAGAGTGAGATCACGGGGTGGTTAAAGAGACAGAGAGTGAGATCATGGGGAGGTTAAAGGGACAGAGAGTGAGATCAAAGGCAGGTTAAAGGGACAGATAATGAGATCAAAGGGAGGTTAAAGCGACAGAGAGTGAGATCACGGGGAGGTTGAAGGGACAGGGAGTGAGATCACGGGGAGGTTAAAGGGACAGAGAGTGAGATCACGGGGAGGTTCAATGTATAGAGTGTGAGATCACGGGGATGTTAATGGGACAGAGAATGAGATCACGGGGAGATTTTAGGGACGGAGAGTGAGATGACGGGGAGATTAAAGCGACAGAGAGTGAGATCACGGGGAGGTTAAAGGGACAGACAGTGAGATCAAAGGGAGGTTAAAGGGACAGAGAATGAGTTCACGGGGAAGTTTAAGGGAAAGTGAATGAGATCACGGGGAGCTAAAAGGGACAGTGAGTGATATCAAAGGGAGGTTAAAGGGTCAGAGTGTGAGATCAGGGGGCGGTTAAAGGGACAGAGATTGAGATCACGGGTAGGTTAAAGGGGCAGACAGTGAGATGAAGGGGAGCTATGAGAGACAGTGAGTGAGATCAAACGGAGGTTAATGGGACAGAGAGAGAGATCACGGGGAGGTTAAAGAGACAGAGAGTAAGATCACGGTGAGGTTAAATGTGTAGAGTGTGAGATCACGGGGAGGATAATGGGACAGAGATTGAGATCACGGGGAGAATATAGGGACAGAGAATGAAATCACTGGGTGGTTAAAGGGACAGAGAGTGAGATCCCTGGGAGGTTAAAGGGACAGAGAGTGAGATCAGGGACAGTTCAAGGGACGGAGAGTGAGATGTGGGACAGTTAAAGAAACAGAGATTGAGATCGGGGGAGGTTAATGGGACAGTGAGTGAGACCACGGGGACGTTAAATGTACAGAGAGTGAGATCACGGGGAGGTTAAAGGGACAGAGAGTGAGATAACGGGGAGGTTAAAGCGACAGAGAGTGAGATCACGGGGAGGTTAAAGGGACAGAGAGTGAGATCAAAGGGAGGTAAAAGGGACAGAGAGTGAGATCTCGGGGATTTTAAAGGAACAGAGAGTGAGAACAGGGACAGTTAAAGGGCCAGATAGTGAGATCAGGGGGGCAGCTAAAGGGACAGAGAGTGAGATCACGGGGAGGTTAATGGGACAGAGAGTGAGATCACGGGGAAGTTAAAGGGACAGAGATTGAGATCATGGGGAGGTTAAGGGGTCAGAGAGTGAGATCACGGGGAAGTTAAAGGGACAGAGATTGAGATCATGGGGAGGTTAAGGGGTCAGAGAGTGAGATCACGGGGACGTTAATGGGACAGAAAGTGACATCACGGGGAGGTTAAAGGGACAGAGAGTGAGATCAAAGGGAGGTTAAAGGGACAGAGAATGAGATCACGGAAAAGTTAAAGGGACAGTGAGTGAGATCGCGGGGTTGTTAAAGGGACATAGATTGAGATCAGGGACAGTTAATGGGACAGAGAATGAGATCAGGGGGACATTTCTAGCGACAGAGAATGAGATCACGGGGATAGTTATAGGGACTGAGAGTGAGATCACGGGGATGTTAAAGGGACAGAGTGAGATCACTGGGAGGTTAAAGGGACAGAGAGTAAGATCACGGGGAGGTTAAAGGGAAAGAGAGTGAGATCACGGGGAGGTTAAAGGGACAGAGAGTGAGATCATGGGGAGGTTAAAGAGACAGACAGTTAGATCGCCGGGAAGGTTAAAGGGACAGAGAGTGAGATCAACGGGAAGTTAAAGGGACAGTGAGTGAGATCACGGGGAGGTTAATGGGACAGAGAGTGAGATCACGGTTAGGTTAAAGGGATACGGAGTGAGATCACGCGGAGCTAAAAGGGACAGAGTGTGAGATCACTGGGAGGTTAAAGGGACAGAGAGTGAGATCACGGGGAGGTTAAAAGGACAGAGAGTGAGATCACGGGGAGGTTAAAGGGAAAGAGAGAGAGATCACGGGGAGGTTAAAGAGACAGAGAGTGAGATCACGGAAAGTTTAAAGGGACAGAGAGTGAGATCAACGGGAGGTTAAAGGGACAGAGAGTGAGATCACGGGGAGGTTAATGGGACAGAGAGTGAGATCACGGTTAGGTTAAAGGGATAGAGAGGGAGATCACGCGGAGCTAAATGGGACAGAGAGTGAGATCACGGGAAGCTAAAGATCAGAGAGTGAGATCACGGGGAGGTTAAAGGGACAGAGAGTGTGGTCACTTGGGGGTTAAAGGGTCAGAGAGTGAGATCACGGGGAGGTTAAAGGGACAGAGAGTGAGATCACGGGGAGGTTAATGGGACAGAGAGTGAGATCACGGGGAGGTTTAAGGGACAGAGATTGAGATCAAAGGGATGTTAAAGGGACAGAGAATGAGATCACAGGGAAGTTAAAGGGATAGTGAGTGAGATCACGGGTAGCTAAAAGGGACAGTGAGTGAGATCACGGGGAGGTTTAAGGGACAGACAGTGAGATCACGGAGAGGTTAAGGGTCAGAGGGTGTGATCATCGGGGACATTTAAAGGGACAGGGTGTGAGATCAGGGGGACAGTTAATGGGTCACATAGTGAGATCAGGGCGACATTTCAAGGGACAGAGAATGAGATCACGGGGATAGTTACAGGGACTGAGAGTGAGATCACGGGGATGTTAAAGGGACAGAGAGTGAGATCACGGGTTGGTTAAAGAGACAGAGAGTGTGATCATGGGGAGGTTAAAGGGACAGAGAGTGAGATCAAAGGCAGGTTAAAGGGACAGAGAATGAGATCAAATGGAGGTTAAAGCGACAGAGAGTGAGATCACGGGGAGGTTAAAGGGACAGGGAGTGAGGTCACGGGGAGGTTAAAGGGACAGAGAGTGAGATCACGGGGAGGTTCAATGTATAGAGTGTGAGATCACGGGGATGTTGATGGGACAGAGAGTGAGATCACGGGGAGATTTTAGGGACGGAGAGTGAGATGACGGGGAGTTTAAAGCGACAGAGAGTGAGATCACGGGGAGGTTAAAGGGACAGAGAGTGAGATCAAAGGGAGGTTAAAGGGACAGAGAATGAGTTCACGGGGAAGTTTAAGGGAAAGTGAATGAGATCACGGGGAGATAAAAGGGACAGTGAGTGAGATCAAAGGGAAGTTAAAGGGACAGAGTGTGAGATCACGGGGAGGTTAAAGGGACAGAGAGTGAAATCACGGTGAGGTTAAAGGGAAAGGGAGTGAGATAACGGGGAGGTTAAAGCGACAGAGAGTGAGATCACGGGGAGGTTAAGGGAACAGAGATTGAGATCACGGGGTGGTTAAAGGGACAGAGAATGATTTCACGTGGAGGTTAATGGGACAGAGAGTGAGATCACGGGGATTTTAAAGGGACAGAGAGTGAGATCAGGGACAGTTAAAGGGCCAGAGAGTGAGATCAGGGGTGCAGTTAAAGGGCCAGAGAGTGAGATCACGGGGAGGTTAATGGGACAGAGAGTGAGATCACGGGGAGGTTAAAGGGACAGAGAGTGAGATCACGGGGAGGTTAAAGGGACAGACAGTGAGATCACGGGGACGTTAAAGGGACAATGAGTGAGAGCACGTGGAGGTTAAAGCGACAGAGTGTGATATCAAATAGACGTTAAAAGGACAGAGAGTGAGATCAGGGGGAGGTTAAAGGGACAGAGGGTGAGCTCATGGGGAGGTTAAAGGGACAGCGAGTGAGATCACGGGGAGGTTAAAGGGACAGATAGTGAGTTCACGGGGACGTTAAAGGGACAGAGAGTGTGATCAAGGGGAGGTTAAAGGGACAGAGAGTGAGATCAGGGGAGGTTAATGGGACAGAGAGTGAGATCACGGTGAGGTTAAAGGGACAGAGAGTGAGATAACGGGGAGGTTAAAGCGACAGAGAGTGAGATCACGGGGAGGTTAAAGGGACAGAGAGTGAGATCAAAGGGAGGTAAAAGGGACAGAGAGTGAGATCACGGAAAGTTTAAAGGGACAGAGAGTGAGATCAACGGGAGGTTAAAGGGACAGAGAGTGAGATCACGGGGAGGTTAATGGGACAGAGAGTGAGATCACGGTTAGGTTAAAGGGATAGAGAGTGAGATCACGCGGAGCTAAAAGGGACAGAGAGTGAGATCACGGGAAGCTAAAGATCAGAGAGTGAGATCACGGGGAGGTTAAAGGGACAGAGAGTGTGGTCACTGGGGGGTTAAAGGGTCAGAGAGTGAGATCACGGGGAGGTTAAAGGGACAGAGAGTGAGATCAAGGGGAGGTTAATGGGACAGAGAGTGAGATCACGTGGTGGTTAAAGAGACAGAGAGTGAGATCACGGGGAGGTTTAATGTATAGAGTGTGAGATCACGGGGATGTTAATGGGAAAGAGAGTGAGATGACGGGGAGGTTAAAGCGACAGAGAGTGAGATCACTGGGAGGTTAACTGGACAGAGAGTGAGATCACGGGGAGGTCAAAGGGACATAGACTGAGATCACGGGGAGGTTAAAGGGGCAGAGGGTGAGATCACGGGAATGTTAAAGGACAGAAAATGAGATAAGGGACAGTTGAAAGCACAGAGAGTGAGATCGGGGGGCAGTTAAAGGGACATAGAGTGAAATCAGGGGACAGTTAATTGGACAGAGAGTGAGATCAGGGGGTCCGTTAAAGGGACAGAGAGTGAGATCAGGGACAGTTAAAGAAACAGAGATTGAGATCAGGGGGAGGTTAATGGGTCAGAGAGTGAGACCACGGGGACATTAAAGGGACAGAGAGTGAGATCAATAGGAGGTTAAAGGGACAGAGAGTGAAATCACGGGGACGTTAAAGGGACAGTGAGTGAGATCACGGTGAGGTTAAAGGGGCAGATAGTGAGATCACGGGGACGTTAAAGGGACAGAGGGTGAGATCACGGGGAGGTTAAACGGACTGAGAGTGGAATTACGGGGACGTTATATGGACAGAGAGTGAGATCACGGTGAGGTTAAAGGGACAGAGAGTGAGATAACGGGGAGGTTAAAGGGACAGAGAGTGAGATCAAAATTAGGTTAAAGGGACAGAGGATGAGATCACGGGGAGGTTAAAGGGGCAGTGAGTGAGATCAAGGGGAGTTTAAAGGGACAGAGAGTGAGATCATCGGTGACAATTAAAGGGACAGAGAGTGAGATTAGGGCAATAGTTAACGGGACAGACAGTGATATCAGGGGGACAGTTAAAGGGACAGCGAGTGAGATCAGGGGGTCATTTAAAGAGACAGAGGGTGTGATCTGGGGACAGTAAAAGGGTCAGAGGGTGAGATCAGGAGGACAGTTAAAGAGACAGAGAGTGAGATCAGGGGGACTGTTAAAGGGTCAGAGAGTGAGATCAGGGGGACTGTTAAAGGGTCAGAGAGTGAGATCAGGGGGACATTTAAAGGGACAGAGAGTGAGATCAGGTGGTCAGTTCAAGGGACAGAGAGAGATCGGGGGACAGTTAAAGGGACAGAGAGTGAGATCAGGGGGACAGTTAAAGGGACAGAGAGTGAGATCAGGGGGACAGTTCAAGGGACAGAGAGTGAGATCACGGGGAGCTAAAAGGGACAGTGCGTGAGATCAAAGGGAGTTTAAAGGGACAGAGAGGGAGATCACCGGGATGTTAAAGGGACAGATTGAGATCACGGAGAGGTTAAAGGGACAGAGAGTGAGATCAGGGGGACAGTTAAAGGGACAGAGAGTGAGATCAGGGGGACAGTTGAAGGGACAGAGAGTGAGATCAGGGCGACAGTTAAAGGGACAGAGAGTGAAATCAGGGGGACAGTTCAAGGGAAAGACAGTGAGATCATGGGGAGGTTAAAGGGACATAGAGTGTGATCAGGGGGGGCAGTTAAAGGGAGAGATAGTGAGATCACGGGGAGGTTAAAGGGACATAGAGTGAGATCTCTGGGAGGTTAAAGGGACAGAGAGTGAGATCACGGGGAGGTTAAAGGCACAGAGAGTGAGATCACGGGGCGGTTAAATGGACAGAGAGTGCGATCACGGGGAGATTAAAGGGACAGAGAGTGAGGTCACGGGGAGGTTAAAGGGACAGAGAGTGAGGTCACGGGGAGGTTAAAGGGCCAGAGGGTGAGATCACGGGGACGTTAATGGGACAGAATGAGATCACGGGGAGGTTAAAGGGACAGAGGGTGAGATCACGGGGAGGTTAAAGGGCCAGAGGGTGAGATCACGGGGAGTTTAAAGGGACAGAGAGTGAGGTCACGGGGAGGTTAAAGGGCCAGAGGGTGAGATCACGGGGACGTTAATGGGACAGAATGAGATCACGGGGAGGTTAAAGGGACAGAGGGTGAGATCACGGGGAGGTTAAAGGGCCAGAGGGTGAGATCACGGGGAGTTTAAAGGGACAGAGAGTGAGATCACGGGGAGGTTAAACGGACTGAGAGTGGAATTACGGGGACGTTAAATGGACAGAGAGTGAGGTCACGGTGAGGTTAAAGGGACAGAGAGTGAGATAACGGGGAGGTTAAAGGGACAGAGAGTGAGATCAAAATTAGGTTAAAGGGACAGAGGATGAGATCACGGGGAGGTTAAAGGGGCAGTGAGTGAGATCAAGGGGAGTTTAAAGGGACAGAGAGTGAGATCATCGGTGACAATTAAAGGGACAGAGAGTGAGATTAGGGCAATAGTTAACGGGACAGACAGTGATATCAGGGGGACATTTAAAGGGACAGAGAGTGAGATCAGGTGGTCAGTTCAAGGGACAGAGAGAGATCGGGGGACAGTTAAAGGGACAGAGAGTGAGATCAGGGGGACAGTTAAAGGGACAGAGAGTGAGATCAGGGGGACAGTTCAAGGGACAGAGAGTGAGATCACGGGAAGGTTAAAGGGACAGAGAGTGAGATCAAAGGGAGGTTATAGGGACAGAGAAAGAGATCACGGGGAGCTAAAAGGGACAGTGCGTGAGATCAAAGGGAGTTTAAAGGGACAGAGAGTGATATCATCGGGGACAATTAAAGGGACAGAGCGTGAGATCAGGGGGACATTTCAAGGGACAGAGAATGAGATCACGGGGATAGTTATAGGGACTGAGAGTGAGATCGCGGGGATGTTAAAGGGACAGAGAGTGAGATCACGGGGAGGTTAAAGGACAGAGAGTGAGATCACTGGGAGTTTAAAGGGACAGAGACTGAGATCACGGGGAGGATAAAGGGACATAGATTGAGATCAGGGACAGTTAAAGGGAGAGAGAGTGAGATCAGGGGGACATTTCTAGGGACAGAGAATGAGATCATGGGGATAGTTATAGGGACTGAGAGTGAGATCAGGGACAGTTAAATGGGCAGAGAGTGAGATCACGGGGAGGTTGAAGGGACAGAGAATGAGATCACGGGGATGTTAAAGGGACAGAGATTGAGATCACGGGAAGGTTAAAGGGACAGAGAGTGAGATTATGGGGTGGTTAATGGGACAGAGAGTGAGATCACGGGGAGGTTATAGGGACAGAGAGTGAGATCACGGGGTGGTTAAACGGACTGAGAGTGGATTTACGGGGATGTTAAAGGGACAGAGATTGAGATCATGGGGAGGTTAAAGGGACAGAGAGTGAGATCACAGGGAGGTTAAAGGGACAGTGAGTGAGATCATCGGGGACAATTAAAGGGACAGAGTGTGAGATTAGGGCATTAGTTAACGGGACAGAGAGTGTGATCAGTGGGACAGTTATAGTGACAGACAGTGAGATCAGGGGGACATTTAAAGGGACAGGGAGTGGGATCAGGCGGCCAGTTCAAGGGACAGAGAGTGAGATCAGGGGGACAGTTAAAGGGACAGAGAGTGAGATCAGGGCGACAGTTAAAGGGACAGAGAGTGAAATCAGGGGGACAGTTCAAGGGAAAGACAGTGAGATCATGGGGAGGTTAAAGGGACATAGAGTGTGATCAGGGGGGGCAGTTAAAGGGAGAGAGAGTGAGATCACGGGGAGGTTAAAGGGACATAGAGTGAGATCTCTGGGAGGTTAAAGGGACAGAGAGTGAGATCACGGGGAGGTTAAAGGCACAGAGAGTGAGGTCACGGGGAGGTTAAAGGACAGAGAGTGATGTCACGGGGAGGTTAAAGGGACGGAGAGTGAGATCACGGGGAGGTTAAAGGGACAGAGAGTGAGATCCTGGGGAGTTTAAAGGGAAGAGAGTGAGATCACGATGATGTTCAAGGGACAGAGAGTGAGATTACGGGGAGGTTAAAGGGACAGAGAGTGAGGTCACGGGGAGGTTAAAGGGATAGAGAGTGAGATCACGGTGAGGTTAAGGTACTGAGAGTGAGATCTCGGTGAGGTTAAAGGGACTGAGAGTGAGATCACGGTGAGGTTAAAGGGACAGAGAGTGAGATCACGGTGAGGTTAAAGGGACAGAGAGTGAGATCACGGTGAGGTTAAAGGGACTTCGAGTGAGATCTCGGGTAGTTTGAAGGGACTAATGAGAAATGAAAGCAGCAAAAATTTGAAACGGCTTTGCACCGACTTGGACACCATCAACA
The DNA here is from genome assembly GCF_964194155.1 of Cetorhinus maximus. Classification (NCBI taxonomy): domain Eukaryota; kingdom Metazoa; phylum Chordata; class Chondrichthyes; order Lamniformes; family Cetorhinidae; genus Cetorhinus; species Cetorhinus maximus. The sequence goes on from NW_027598562.1 coordinate 40,218, forward strand.
CTTCGAGCGACCGAACATTGAAAAAGTTGGAGGGTTGTTTTAGCCCCAGGAGCGGACACCTAATGAAACATTGCAAAGGGAGATTTAAACAGGCTCCCAGGCAACTATCGCCGTTCAATGAAGTCTACAGCGTAGCAGAGCCAGAAACAACCAATCCTGACATTCATTCCTTATTCAACACCAAAGCTGGAGAGACAGAGGCAATTCTTGTCCCAGCGCCAGTGACCGGTAAACCCCTGAGGAACGGAAGTAGACACGGGTGTGTTTTCAGGGAACACGCTTTCCGATATGTAAATAAAGGTGATCGACAGTTACATCTGGAACAAACATCTGGCCAGTCGGAAAGGTTCCCAGGCGAAGGAGTCCAGGATAAAGGTATCAGCAGAGAAAACTGTTCATTATCGACACCGATCGACACAACTCCCAGTGATGGGGGCAGGAGATGATGGACCAAGCCTTTCGACAGAGTAAGATAGTCAGGAGCTTTTTCCCAGGGTGGGAGAGTCAATGACTAAGGGGACATAGATTTAAGGTGAGAGGAGGAAACTATAGAGGATGATGTGCGGGGGTAAGTTTTTTACACAGACGGTGATGGGGGTGAGTGACGGTGATGGGGGTGAGTGACGGTGATGTGGGTGAGTGACGGTGATGGGGGTGAGTGACGGTGATGGGGGTGAGTGACGGTGATGGGGGTGAATGACGGTGATGAGGGTGAGTGATGGTGATGTGGGTGACGGTGATGGGGGTGAGTGACGGTGATGGGGGTGAGTGGGGTGGGGGGTGAGTGACGGTGATGTGGGTGAGTGGGGTGGGGGGTGAGTGACGGTGATGTGGGTGAGTGACAGTGATGGGGCTGAGTGACGGTGATGGGGGTGAGTGACGGTGATGGGGGTGAGTGACGGTGATGGGGGTGAGTGACGGTGATGTGGGTGAGTGACAGTGATGGGCGGGTGGGTGGTTGGGGCGGGGGGAGGGGCAGGAGGACCCCTCAACCAAATAAAAACTGCCAATCCCTCATCTCCCCCACCCCAATCTCCCCTTGTGACGTCACAAGGG
>NW_027598563.1:0-41271 GCF_964194155.1 Cetorhinus maximus
GGATTGTTACTTGCTGCAGATGGCTATTCAGTGACTGCTACAAATGATCGTGATGCTGTCCAGGGTTGAATACCCTGCAAGCATGCACATTCTGAGGTCACACACTGCAGGTACAAAACCACCAGAGAAAAGCCACTGTCCACAGGAAGGAAGAAAAGCTGAATGTGTGAGACACTGGCCTGGCAATGTGCCCCGTTCTGTGGCGTCGTACAGAGCGCTATACCCATTTGGTTTGATTCCTGCTTTGGCTGCATCTGTCCATCAGACTCATCGAGCTTCTGCTGCAATCGCCTGGCCAGGTCATCTTCCGAGTCCATGATATTCAGATTCTCATCGTCGTGGCGATCGCCTTCATCATCATCCTCCTCGCTGCTACTGCTGATGTCATTGAAGATCTCCCGTAGCTCATCTCTCTCCACTGTAAAACACAGCAAGCAGAGCTAGAGTAGATTCACCAGAGGTCAGGCCAGTTTGGGGTCTCAGTCACTTTCTGGTCTGTCACAAATCAAACCTGCTCTGCTGTTCTGTTTAATCACACTGCTGCTGTCCCTCCTCCCTGCCCTCTACACCCAACCCTGCCCCCCCCCCGCCCAGCCCTGCCCCCCACCCCCCACTTCGCCCAGCCCTGCCCCCCACCCCCCCTTCACCCAGCCCTGCCTCCCCCTACGCCCAGCCCTGCCCCTCCCGCTTCGCCCAGCCCTGCCCCTCCCGCTTCGCCCAGCCCTGCCCCCCCACCCCCCTTCGCCCAGCCCTGCCCCCCCCATGCCCAGCCCTGCCCCTCCCGCTTCGCCCAGCCCTGCCCCTCCCACTTCGCCCAGCCCTGCCCCTCCCGCTTCGCCCAGCCCTGCCCCTCCCGCTTCGCCCAGCCCTGCCCCTCCCGCTTCGCCCAGCCCTGCCCCTCCCGCTTCGCCCAGCCCTGCCCCCCACCCCCCCTTCGCCCAGCCCTGCCCCCCCCACGCCCAGCCCTGCCCCCCCCCACGCCCAGCCCTGCCCCTCCCCCTTCGCCCAGCCCTGCCCCTCCCCTTCCCCCAGCCCTGCCCCTCCCCTTCCCCCAGCCCTGCCCCTCCCCCTTCGCCCAGCCCTGCCCCTCCCCCTTCGCCCAGCCCTGCCCCTCCCCCTTCGCCCAGCCCTGCCCCTCCCCCTTCGCCCAGCCCTGCCCCTCCCCCTTCGCCCAGCCCTGCCCCTCCCCCTTCGCCCAGCCCTGCCCCTCCCCCTTTGCCCAGCCCTGCCCCTCCCCCTTCGCCCAGCCCTGCCCCTCCCCCTTCGCCCAGCCCTGCCCCTCCCCCTTCGCCCAGCCCTGCCCCTCCCCCTTCGCCCAGCCCTGCCCCTCCCCCTTCGCCCAGCCCTGCCCCTCCCCCTTTGCCCAGCCCCTCCCACTTCGCCCAGCCCTGCCCCATTTCGCCCAGCCCTGCAACGCCCCCTTCGCCCAACCCTGCAACCCCCCCTTCGCCCAACCCTGCAACCCCATTCGCCCAGCCCTTCCCCTCCCCCTTCACCCAGCCCTGCCCCTCCCCCTTCGCCCAGCCCTGCCCCTCCCCCTTCGCCCAGCCCCTCCCCTTCGCCCAGCCCTGCCCCTCCCACTTCGCCCAGCCCTGCCCCTCCCACTTCGCCCAGCCCTGCCCCTCCCACTTCGCCCAGCCCTGCCTCCCCCTTTCGCCCAGCCCTGCCTCCCCCTTTCGCCCAGCCCTGCCCCTTCCACTTCGCCCAGCCCTGCTCCCCCCACGCCCAGTCCTGCCCCCCCATTTCGCCCAGCCCTGCAACCCCTCCCTTCGTCCAGCCATGCAACCCCCCCCTTCGCCCAGCCCTGCAACCCCCCCTTCGCCCAACCCTGTAACCCCCCCCATTCGCCCAGCCCTGCACTCCCACTCCTAATCGCCCAGCCCTGAACCCCATTCACCCAGCCCTGCCCCCCCATTCGCCCAGCCCTGCCCCCCCATTCGCCCAGCCCTGAACCCCATTCGCCCAGCCCTGCCACCCTTTTTGCTCCCTCCCGAAAGTTAATTCGCCCCTTCCCCACTCGTTCACCGAGTTCTGCCCATTCAGTAATGTACCTGCTGAAGTGTGGCCTTGCTTGTGTCCAGATGATCCTGGAGATGAGCTGTCAAGGTTTGGCAGGGAGCCCTGGTTTTCTACTTCCTTTGTTTCATCCTCCGCTATAACCTCCCACCCTACAAACGGGCAGAGTTAAGGAACGGAACACAGCAACCAACATCAATCGGACCTCAGCAACTCTCCTCACCAAACACTGGAGAAAATTAAAGTTCTTCTAGAAACAGATTACAACAGCACAGGACAGTGAAACAGAGAGACTCACTCTGATAGGGTCTGTCAACATGGACACAGCATGTTACTGCTTGAGGAGGTTTGAAACATCCATTATTCCACCTCCTCTAAGGTTTAAGAAGGCATATGGGATACTTGCCTTTATTAGGCGAGGCACAGAATATAAGAGCAGGGAGGTTATGTTGGAGCTGTATAAACACTAGTTAGGACACAGCTGGAGTACTGTGTTCAGTTCTGGTCACCACACTATAGGAAGGATGTGATTGCACTGGAGAGGGTACAGAGAAGATTTACCAGGGTGTTGCCTGGGCAGGAGTGTTTCAGCTATAAAGAGAGACTGGATAGGCCAGGGTTGTTTTACTTGGAGCAGAGAAGGCTGAGGGTGGACCTAATAGAGGTATACAAAATTATGAGGGGCATAGATAGGGTAGATAGGAAGAAACTTTTCCCCTTAGCAGAGGTGTCAATAACCAGGGGGCATTGATTTAAGGTAAGGGTCAGGAGGTTTAGAGGGGAATTGAGGAAAACTTTTTTCACCCAGAGGGTGGTGGGAATCTAGAAAATACTGCCTGAGTGGGCGGTAGAGACAGGAACCCTCACAACATTTATGAAGTATTTAGGTGAGCACTTGAAATACCACAGCTTACAGGCCAATTGCTGGAAAATGGGATTAGAATATATGGGTGTTTGATGGCCGGCACGGACACGATGGGCCGAAGGGCCTGTTTCTGTGCTGTATAACTCTATGTGAGCCCAATATTCATTATGTGTGAAAGGAGAGCAAATTTCATTTTAAAATACCCAGAGCCCATGACACAAGATGTGAGCAAAAAACTCCAGTTTTTCACTTCTTCGCCTCTAGTGTCCTGCCTCTCCCTCACAAACCTTGTCTCCATTTTGAAAATACTTTAGTCAGTGCCCATCTCAACAAACAGAACTATCCCGGCAGACCGATCGTGTCAGCCTGTTCCTGCCCCACGGAACTCATTTCTCGTTATCTTGACTCCCTTCTCTCTGCCCTTGTCCTGTCCCTTCCCACCTACATCCGTGATTCCTCTGACATCTTACGTCACATCAACAATTTCCAGTTCCGTGGCCCCAACCGCTTCCTCTTCACCATGGACGTCCAATCCCTCTACACCTCCATCCCCCACCAGGATGGTCTGAGGGCCCTTAGCTTTTTCCTTGAACAGAGGCCCGAACAATCCCCATCCACCACTACCCTCCTCCGTCTGGCTGAACTTGTTTTCACACTGAACAATTTCTCCTTTAACTCCTCTCACTTCCTCCAAATAAAAGGTGTAGCTATGGGTACCCGCATGGGCCCCAGCTATGCCTGTCTCTTTATGGGGTATGTGGAACATTCCTTGTTCCAGTCCTACAACTCTTTCTCCGGTACATCGATGATTACTTTGGTGCTGCTTCATGCTCTCGTCGGGACCTGGAAAAATTTATTAATTTTGCTTCCAATCTCCACCCGTCCATCATTTTCACATGGTCCATCTCTGACACTTCCCTTCCATTCCTTGACCTCTCTGTCTCAATTTCTGGTGATAGACTGTCCACCAATATCCATTACAAGCCTACCGACTCCCACAGCTACCTCGACTACAGCTCCTCACACCCCGCTTCCTGTAAGGACTCCATCCCAGGACATGTCAGGGGAACTGTTTTTGAAGCTAGCATCATCAGAACAGATGCGATGGAGGCGAAGGAACACTCTCTCAGTTCCTTCGCCTCCGTCGCATCTGTTCTGATGATGCTAGCTTCAAAAACAGTTCCCCTGACATGTCCTCCTTCTTCCTTAACCGAGGTTTTCCACCCACAGTCGTTGACAGGGCCCTCAACCGTGTCCGGCCCATCTCCCGTGCATCCGCCCTCACACCTTCTCCTCCCTCCCAGAAACATGATAGGGTCCCCCTTGCCCTCACTTATCACCCCACCAGCCTCCGCATTCAAAGGATCATCCTCCGCCATTTCCGCCAACTCCAGCATGATGCCACCACCAAACACATCTTCCCTTCACACCCCCCTGGCGGCATTCCGTAGGGATCGTTCCCTCCGGGACACCCTGGTCCACTCCTCCATCACCCGCTACTCCTCAACCCCTACCTATGGCACCTCCCCATGCTCACGCAGAAGATGCAACACCTGCCCCTTCACTTCCTCTCTCCTCACCGTCCAAGGGCCCAAACACTCCTTTCAAGTGAAGCAGCATTTCACTTGCATTTCCCCTAACTTAGTCTACTGCATTCGTTGCTCCCAATGCGGTCTCCTCTACATTGGAGAGACCAAACGTAAACTGGGCGACCGCTTTGCAGAACACCTGCGGTCTGTCCACAAGAAAGACCCAAACCTCCCTGTCGCTTGCCATTTTAACACTCTACCCTGCTCTCTTGCCCACATGTCTGTCCTTGGCTTGCTGCATTGTTCCAGTGAAGCCCAACGCAAACTGGAGGAACAGCACCTCATCTTCCGACTAGGCACTTTACAGCCTTCCGGACTGAATATTGAATTCAACAACTTTAGATTTTGAACTCCCTACTCCATCCCCACCCCCTTTCCGTTTCTTCCCCCTCCCTTTTGTTTTTTCCAATAATTTATATAGATTTTTCTTTTCACACCTATTTCCATTATTTTTAAATCTATACCTTTAATGCCCGGTCAGTCTTTCCACCCCAGCCCCACTAGAGCTGTACCTTGAGTGTCCTGCCATCCATTCTTAATTAGCACATTCTCTTAGATAATATCACCACCTTCAACACCTCTTTGTTCCTTTGTCTGTGACATCTTTTGATTATCTGCTCCTATCACTGCTTGCTTGTCCCTACAACCACCCCGCCTGCCCCCCACCCCCCAACTTCTCTCCCCCCACCCCCCCACCTTAAACCAGCTTATATTTCACCCCTCTCCTAATATTACTCAGTTCTGTTGAAGGGTCATGAGGACTCGAAACATCAACTCTTTTCTTCTCCGCCGATGCTGCCAGACCTGCTGAGTTTTTCCAGGTAATTCTGTTTTTGTTTTGGATTTCCAGCATCCGCAGTAGCTTTTTGTTTTTATCTCTCTAACTCAGTTGTGAATATATATTCAATGACCCAGCCTCAATTGCTCACTGGGGAAGAGAATTCCAAACATTCACGACCTCAGAGAAGAAATCCTCATCTCCATCTTAAATGGGAGACTCCTCATTTTGAAACTGTGCCCCCCCTGGTTACAGATTTCCCTACAAGGTGAAAAATCCCCTCAGCACCTACCCTATCAAGCCCCCCCAAGATATTGTATGTTTCAATAAGATCAACTATCATTTTACTAAACTCCAATCAGCCAAGGCCCAAAATGTTCAACCTTTCCTCATAAGACAAACATCTTCAACAAGAAATCAGCCGAATGAACCTTCTCCGAACTGCTTCCAACACAAGTATATCCTTTCTTAAGTAAGGAGACAAACACTGCATACATCACTTCAGATGCAGTTTCACCAATGCCTTGTACAGTTGTAGCAAGTCTTCCCTACTTTTATACTCCATCTCCTGTGCAATAAATGCCAACATTCAATTTGCCTTCCTAATAGCTTGCAGAACCTGCATGCTAACTTTGTGATTCATGTACAAGGGCATCCAGATTCCTCTGTACTGCAGCATTCTGCAGTCTGTCTCCATTTAAATAATATTCTGCTTTTCTATTCTTTCCCACCAAAGTGGAGAATCTCACATTTTCCCATGTTATACTCATCTGCCAATTTTTTCCCACTCACTTAAACTTGGCTATGGGCCAAGTGCTGGTAAATGGGATTAGGTAGGTGTTTCTCACGTGTCAGTGCAGACTCGATGGACCTCTTCTGTGATTCTGTGATTTAGTCCCATTACTTTTCCTAGTCATCCTTTGCTGGTTTCCAAACTTTTCCCAATCTTCTAGCCTATCACTAATCTTCGCAGCATTGTACATCTTTTCTTTCAATTTGATACTGTCCTTAACTCCCATAGTCAGCTACAGATGGTGCATCCTTCTCATAGATACTTTCCTTCTCAATGGAATATACCTTAGTTGAAAATTATGAAATATCTCTAAATATCTACCACTGTTACTCCACTGCCTTACCTTCTGATCTACTTTTCCAGTCACTATCTTCCCAGTCCACTTTAGCCAATTCGATATTCATACCCTTGTAATTGCCGTTAGGTTTAAGACGCTTCTTTCAGGTCCACTTTTCTTGCCCTCAAACTGAACATAAAATTTGACCATGTTATGACCACTCTTACCTACAAGGTCCTTTTCCACAGTCATTTATTAATCCTGTCTCATTACATTTACCAGGCCTAAAATAGCCTGTTTCCTGGTTGGTTCCAGAATGTATTATTTTAAGAAATGATCCCAAATATAGTCTATGAACTCATCCCCAGGCTAGGCTACCTTTGCTAATTTGATTTATTAAATCTATATGAAGATTAAAATCATCCACAATTATTACAGTACCTGTCTTACAAGCCCACATTATTTCGTAATCTATACTCTATCCTACAGTATCGTTACTTTTAGGGAGCCTATAAACACAAACTATTCACACCAGTGATTTATTTCTTTTACTGCTCCTTTTCTCCATCCAAACAGATTCTACATCTTGATCTTCCAAGCCAAGATCATTTCTCACTACTGTACTGTTCCCCTCATTTATTAACAGGGCTGCCTCACCCCCTTTCCCTTTCCTATTGTCCTTCCAAAATGTCAATGCCCTTGAACATTCAGGTTCCTTGGTCACCTTACAGCCATGTCTCCGTAATATCTATCATAAACACATTTATTTCTATTTGTGCTATCAATTCACAGAATCTTGTTACGAGTGCTGTGTGCATTCAGATGAAGAGCCTTTAATTCTGTATTTTTAACATTTTTCTCTACTCAGACTTTATTTGCTGGTGTACTCTTATGTTTGTATGCTCTACTACATTCTGGTTATCATTACCCATATTACTACCCTCCATTATTGCCTTGTCCTTTCTCTTTAACTTTCCAAATCTCCCTTCACGTGAACCCTTCTCCCTCTCCCCCACCGCCCCACTATTTAGTTTAAAGCCCTCTCTACAGCTCTAGTTATGTGATTCTTAGAACATTTGTCAAGGTGTGGTATAAGTGAGGACTGTCCCAAAGGTACATGCCCCTCTTTCCCCAGTATTGATGTCATTTCTCCAACCCATGAATCAAAACCCATTTCTCCAACCAATCTCTCTGATCTGATTTACCGTTTGCCAATTTGCTCGGGTCTCAGGTAATAATCCAGAAATTACCACCTTTGAGATTCTGTTTTTGAATTTAGTCCCTAGCTGCTCATATCCCTTCAGGAGAACCTCTTTCTTAGTCTCTGTTGTTACCCATGTGGACTAGAAGAACTGGATCCTTGACCTCCCACACCAAGTTCCTTTCCAATCGCAAGGAGATGTCCTTGACCCTGACAGTGGACAGGTAGCAAGGCTTCAGGGCTCAGGCTCTCAGCTGTGGAGAACAGCATCTATCCCCTAACAACACTGTCCCTTACTATAACCACGTTCCTTTTTACTTCCCCAGTTTAATGGCTTCCTGCATCACGGTACAGTGGTCAGTTTGCTCATCCTCCCTGCAGTCCTGGCACTTGTCCACACAAGCTGCTGTTGGACAATTGAAAGGGTTGAGGCTACTCCATTGCTACCTCTGATCCCCATACCCAACCTCACTCGCAGTCACACCCTCGTGTCCCTGACTGTGGACCAAATCAAAAGTGTCTAAACATAGGTGTGTGACTGCCCCCTGGATCAAAGTTTCCAGATAACAATCCCTCTTCTTGATGCATCGAAGTGCCTGAAGCCCACAATTCAGCTCATCAGCTCTGAGCCAAAATTCCTCGAGCTGCAGATACATACTGTGGTTGTGGTTGCTGTGGATCACACTGGTGTCCACCAGTCCCACATGCTACAGCTGCAACACATCACCTGCTCCGCCATCTTTATTGTGCTTTTTTCGACTAATTAGGTTTCAAGTTTGGAACAATGACTCAATGATTATTTGTAGTCATATTAAGGAGTTTAACCAGTTAAGCTATTAATTTAATAAAACACGTACATCTCCCAGTACCAGTTTAAACTACTGCACCAGCTTAAAGAGAATAAAAACCTTAAAATTCACCAACCAATAACCTATCTGCGCACCTAATTAAGGCCTCTGGGCTTCAGCGCTCAGGTCTTGCTGTTTCCAGCTCCCTCCTTATTCAAACTGCCCGAGTTAAGCGCACTGTACTAAGTTGAGCTGCATTGGTGCTACTACTCAAAAAGGAATGCTGGTAGTTAAAGAGAAATGTTTCAACTGCAGAACGCTATTCCCACTGAAGAGAATTCTTCCCTTGCCGAGAGGAAGGCTGCCCTGCCTCCGCCGAGAGGAAGGCTCCCTCCCCACAGAGGAGTGCTCTGACTGAATGTTTATACCGAAGAGGAGTCTACTGAAGAAGTGCTACACTGTCAGAGGTACAGACTTTTGCATGATGTGTTGAACCAAGGGCCCATCTGTCATTTCTGACACAAGTTCCTATGTCACATTTTGATGAAGATCAGGGAAGTTCTCACTGATGTCCTGGACCTCAATACACGTCAGGCAAGCATGTCAACACATAAAACAGATGGTCAGACCATTTAACACAATGCTCTTTGCATGATGCTGTGGTGTCTAAATTGGTTGCCATGTTTCCTAAATTACAACAACAACTACACTTCTAAAGTATTCTGTTGGCTTTGAAGTGCTTTGGTAAGCCCTGAGGTCATGGAAAGTGAAACACAAGTTTGTCTTTATCGGTACCCACTGGCTTCTGCTCTGAGTTGCAACACCCCATTATCTGAACCCCACTCCCTTTTCAAACAGGAAGGATACGGACACTGACGGCCTCAGCATCTGTGCTCAACAACCTCTTTACTTCCTTTTCCACATCTGGAGACTCAATGTACTAGGAACAAGAAAAGGATAATGAGGTTTCACTTTTGTATTGTGGCTGTTGGGAATATCAAAGTTTTGATTTCATTCTAGCCAAACATCCAAAATGAAACTAGCGCTGTGCCTGACCTTGCACCAAACACTGGGGTTACTGTAAAGCTCCCTCCAACTTGTTGGGTTAGATACAGAGTAAAAGCTCCCTCTACACTGTCCCCATCAAACATTCCCAGGGTAGGTACAGCATGGGGTTAGATACAGAGTAAATCTCCCTCTACACTGTCCCCATCAAACACTCCCAGGACAGGTACGGCATGGGGTTAGATACAGAGTAAAGCTCCCTCTACACTGTCCCCATTAAGCTTTCCCAGGTCAGGTACAGCATGGGGTTAGATACAGAGTAAAGCTCCCTCTACATTGTCCCCATCAAACATTCCCAGGGCAGGTACAGCACGGGGTTAGATACAGAGTAAAGCTCGCTCTACACTGTCCCCATCAAACACTCCCAGGGCAGGTACAGGATGGGGTTAGATACAGAGTAAAGCTCCCTCTACACTGTCCCCTTCAAACACTCCCAGGGCAGGTATAGGATGGGGTTAGTTACAGAGTAAAGCTCCCTCTACACTGTCCCCATCAAACACTCCCAGGACTGGTACCGCACAGGGTTAGATACAGAGTAAATCTCCCTCTATACTGTCCCCATCAAACATTCCCAGGGCAGGTACAGCACGGGGTTAGATACAGAGTAAATCTCCCTCTACACTGTCCCCATCAAACACTCCCAGGGCAGATACAGGATGGGGTTAGACACAGAGTAAAGCTCCCTCTACACTGTCCCCATCAAACACTCCCAGGGCAGGTATAGGATGGGGTTAGATACAGAGTAAAGCTCCCTCTACACTGGCCCCATCAAACACTCCCAGGACAGGTACAGCACAGGGTTAGATACAGAGTAAATCTCCCTCTACACTGTCCCCATCAAACACTCCCAGGGCAGGTATAGCACGGGGTTAGATACAGAGTAAAGCTCCCTCTACACGTTCCCCATCAAACACTCCCAGGGCAGGTACAGGGTGGGGTTAGATAGGTAATAAATCATCTGCAGTTAATGTTGAAGATCAGCCATGGCCTTCTTGAATGGCAGAGCAGGATTGAGCGTCTGTATAGCTTACTCCATCTCCTTTTTCCTTGTGTACACTGCCACATCAAACGTTCCCAGGACTGGTACAGCAGAGGTTAAATATACACGGTGAGACAGGTCGCTCTAGAAACCCTCACCTTCTTCTTTGCAGTTTTCCTAAATCGCCTTTTACGGACATTTTTCAAGGGGCAAGTGACTGAAATTCAAGGAAAGAAGCAGCAAATGTCAATAAGGGTGAAATACAGTCTGGATATTTGATTAACAACAGAATGTTCTAGACTCTTTTGAGACTTGAGAATGGTGGTGAATTTGATCCACCTGTCCAAGTTATTCAAGTTTGAAATCTGCTAAAATAATTACTAAATGCTGCCCTGGTCTCCATTTTGCTGCAGCCACTGTACACTATGCAGAGACAGGTTCGATGGGCTGTATGGTGTTATTTATTATGTTGCTTACACAAAACATCAACACAAGGATTGGTTCAAGACAACGGGGTAGACAACGGGGCACTAAAATTAGTTTTGGATTGGTAGAGGATTGAGGAGACAATGGGTCCATGGAATTAGTTCAGGGTTGGTAGAGATCAATGGGGAGCTAGCAGGGCATTTGGACTAGTTCAAGATTCAGACTGGGTTATGGGGCAAATGTAGGGCAGTAGGATTAGTTTGAGATATAAAACTATGGGGGTAGCAGGGGCAGTTGAATTAGTTTGGATTTGATATGGCACTATGGGAAACAAATGACGCAGTGGCATTAATTTGGGATTGATACAGTGTTAAGGGAGACAGCAGAGCAGTGGAATTAGTTTGGGATTGATAAAGTGTTATGGGGAGAGAGCAGAGCAGTGGAATTAGTTTGTATTTTTGTAATAAGGAGCTAGCACAGGCATGACAAGCCAAACAGCTTCATTCTGTGCTGTGAACCTTGCTGGTTCAATTGTCTCATTAATTCCCCAATCCTGAAGTTCATTCCTAGCATTACACAATGTAAAATATTCTCCACATACAGCACAAATTTAGAAGGACAGGATCTAGAATCGTACTGCTGGGGCTTTTCCACAGCTCCAGTGTAAAGTTGCAATGGTAGCCCAGTTAGCAGACTTCACCAGCAGCTCTGTTTAGAGGACTGTTAAACCAATTCTTCAGCCTAGCATAGGCAAATCTGGAGAGCACACTTCCCCAAGCTTGCCATTATACATATAAATCCCATTGTCCGAATTCCTCCCTCCAATGCACTAACACTCCAATGCCCAATCCCAGAGGAATCAAGCAGGCAATCTCCTTTCATATAATTCATGTGGGAGGCTAACTGGGACAGCTCCTCATTTCTTTACCACCACTCCTATTTCTTCCCTGAAGGCCCCTAACTCACAGCAGGTCATGGCTAAACTCTACTATACTTTACTCAAGTGGCCTTTCTCTTAGAGCAAGTTGAGACAATGGGTAGGCACTTAGACTGACTGAGGCATCACAGTCAAGTCAAGCCCAACCCTGCCCTTTCCCTTCCATCCTGGCAAGTGCCCTCTGTATGGAGTCACTGGATAATGGTCAGAAATGGTAACCCTGGGCTAAATCTTCCTGCTCCAGGGTAGACAGTTGCAACGGATAGCTCAGTTAATAGACTTCACCTGGAGCTCTGTTTAAAGAGGGTGCTGGGGGCCATAGGAATGTTTCTCAGGCTACACAGTTTGTGTTAATTATGAGACTCACTGCTGTGATTCCATAGGAATTTCTTCTCCTTGTCCTTGTCCTTCTTTTTGTTTTTGGGATCAACTGGCACAGGCTCCTCCTGTGGGGGGTACAGCTCCCCATCAGTGGTGCACACCAGCATCTAGAGCAACAGAGGAACAACAGATAATGCAGTTGAAGCGCCTGTTCCAATATACAGCCTGCCTTCGCATTACCCTCGAAACTGCCCCCTCGTGCCATCCCAAACTGTCCTCCCCGTGCTATCCCAGTCCCCCCGTGCACCCTTGGCCCCATCTCCTCGCACTGTCCTCTGCCTTGCCTCATTTCCATAAAATCCACCTCTTTACATAATAGCCTCACTTCCTCACACAGCTCTCATTCTCACTCACAGAATCACAGTATGGTTACAGCACAAGAGATGGTTATTCAGTCCATCATGTCTGCGCGAGCTCTCTGAAGGATCAATTCACTTCATTCCAATCCCCAGCTGTCTCCCAGTAACCCTGCACATTCTTTCTTTTTAGATAATAATCCAATTCTCACTTGAATGTTTCACGTGAACCTGCCTCCACAACACAGCCAGCACATTCCAGATCCTAACCACTCACTATATGAAAGAGTTTTTCCTCATGTTGCCAGTACTTCTTTTGTCAATTACCTTTAATCTGTGCCTTCTTGATCTTGAACCTTCCACCAATAGGATCAGTTATTCCCTATCGACTTTGTCCAGGCCCCTCATCATTTTGAACCTCTATCAAAACTCCTCTCAACCTTCTCTTCTTCAAGGAAAACAATCCCAACATCTCCAACCTGTCCATGCAACTGAAGTTTCTCATCCTTGAAACCATTCCTGTGAACCTTTTCTGTACTCTCTCCAATGCCTTCACATCTTTCCAAAAGTACGGCGCCTAGAACTGGATGCAATACCCCAGCTGAGGCTGAACCAGTGTTCTATATAAATTTAACAAACTTCCTTGCTTTTGTACTCTATACCCCTATTAATAAAGCCTAGGATAATCGTTTGGTAAAACAGAACTTGAGTATTGCTGAAAAAAGAGACATGTCGAAGCTTTTTGTCTTGCACTCATCAGACACTTCACAAGAATACCAATATAAGGGGAAAACAATAATTCATACTGCATGAGAGTGCTGACTGGTTGGCAAGTGGACTCTGTTTGATAGAGGTGTTGCCTTCTCATACAGTATAAATTGTGGTTTTCCCCCTATATTGGTATTCTTGCGATGAGTGCAAGATGAAAAGCTTTGACATGTCTCTTTTCTCAGTAATACAAAAGCTGAGAATGTTGTATTCTTTATTAACTGCACACTCTTCCTACCACATTCGATGATTTCTTCTCACCATATTTCTCCATATAATATGAGCAAATAATACATAATCTCGTCAACAGCAGAAAGAAACCATCTCTCGTCCTTCAGGTACTGGGCCCCGTTATTTGTTGCTGCCACTTCGGATCGGAATTCAACATCTGTAACTTTGCTTTTTATTGCTACAAATAGTGGGAAGACCATACCTGACACAGATCAGCAGTTTTATAGAACGTCTTTTTATCAATGGTCTTGAGAGATTCGATGATACATGGTAGATCAACTAACTTCGCAGCCAAAGGTTGCTTGTCCACTCGCACAATGCCATGCCGACCATCCGCTGTGAGAATGGAAATAGAAATCCAGTCAGCTGATTGCGTGCCACTCTATTATTGCATTTACATTTTCCTCTCCTCTATGTATCAACTCCTCCTGAAGTTCCACTGGATTTGAAGTGTGAGCCAAGGTACACAAATGGATCCTAAAGTGACATCTGCTGTTAATACAGAGGGATATTAGAAAGGGATTTGTTTGCTACAAGCAGGTGTTGAGGCAAAGACTAGGTCATCACATAAAAGGGAGCTAGATAAGGATTTGGGAAGGGATATGAAAGGATGTTGGGATATTCTTTTCCCAGAGGACAGTTGAGGCCTGGAACAAGTTGCTGGTACATGTGATAAGTGCTAATTTGTTGTAAATCTTGCGGAAGAGGTGCCAGTTCCTGGCTGGGGTGAAGTTCATGCCTTATAAAAGATAGGTGGAATATCTGGTAATATAAACATGGTGGGTGTAGTCGTTTGGGTTAGTTTTCGATTGCCTAAGGGGCTTGGGGAGGAATTTAAGTGTTTTATGTCCTTAATTAGGTTTTTATCTGCTTTTTCCTTTCTCCCAGAGACTCTCATGGCTGCTGGTAATGAGATGTCAAATTACAATGCTTCAGGCATCACCATGGTTTGGGGAAAGCTTGATGCAGCAGCTGGCATTTTGTACGTGTGTGTATAGGATTTAGACTTCCCAGCCCAGCTGAAGAGCTAGCACAGGCACAAAAGACTGAGCCACCTCCACCTGTGCTCAGATTCTACGATCCTATGAATCTCTAGGACACTGGGGTAGAGATTCAACTTGGATGAAACAGTGAATGCATGACTAAGATACATGCTGAGAATTTCATTAGGAAGTGTGGTTGGGGGGAGGGGGGTCTCCTAATCAGATACCCTAACTTTGATCCAAGCTCAGCAAAATCTTCGGTTATGCACTTACGCAGGGTTTCTGGAAATCAGGAAACCGGCAGAGAAATTCCAGGTGCTAAAATAGCTGACTAAGGAAGGGAATGAAACCAAAGGTCAGCGATTTTAAGAGGGCGATGAAAATATTTTTGACAGGTAGTTATTGAACAGTCTGAGCTGTTAAGTGGAGTCTTTAATCTGCTGTGGCACAGCAAATCAGGAAAGTCCTGGGTTGCATAACCACATTGCACCGAGTTAGCCATCTGCACCAGGGGAGTTAACGGGACAATGCAGCCTCAGTCAGAATTTCCACACAAAACTGCAGCCCTACTGGAACTGCATGAACATCAGGTCATACTTGGCTGTGAAACTCTTTGCGGTTAAATGGTTCACTGAACAATAACAGTATCAGGCTCACATACTGGGTAAAGGAAGTACCAGTACACAGCCAACGTTGGAAAAGGGGGAGCTGGAAGAAAAATTCCTTTGTGAGGTTGACAGAGCCGGCCAGAAACAGCACAGCCTTAGGGAAGGGAAATTATGGTGAGCGATTAAGAACGCATTTGGCTAAAGCACTTACGATGCAACTCGATGGTCAATCGGTCCCGGAGGTTGACATTTCCAGACTGCACAGCTCTCCGCACGGTGGCTGCATGTTCCTGCAGAGAAAAAACACTGACTGGAAAATCTACCGGTCATCAAGCACACCCTTATCCAGCCAGCCATATGGCACTTCCACACATCTCTCACATTATTCAAACAATCAACAAACATGAGTGTGATTGGAACTGGAGATAACCTACTGGCTCAGATAGGGAATTGATTAGGGGTAGGAAATAGCGAGAAGGGGTAATGGCCATAGATTCAAATTGGAGAGACATGACTAGTGGTGTTCCCAGGGATGTGTATTGGGGCCTCAGCTTTTCACTCTGTTTATAAATGACTTGAATGAAAAAAAATAGAGTCATATATCGGCTGGTGACACTAAATTGGAAGGAATAACAGGTAATGAAGGTGGAAGCAGCAAGTTGCAAAGAGATGTTGATGGATTAAAGAATGGGCAAAACTCTGGCAGATGGAGTTTATTGTGGGGATGTTTGAGGTCATCCACTTTGACTCAGAAAAATAGATCAGAGTATTTTCTATATGGCGAGATACCAGGAACTGTGGAGGAAGAGAGAGATTTAGGGGCTCAAATACAGAAATCATTAAAAGCTAATGGACAGATAAAAAAGTGATTGAAAAAGCTAATGGGATGTCAGTCTTCAAGGAGGCTGGAATACAAAGGGAGAGAAGTGTTGTTTCAGTTTTAGAGAGCTCTGATTAGGTTCCATTTAGAGTACTGTATTCAGTTCAGTTCAGATAACCTTGCAGCAGATTAACTAGGATGATACCAGGGCAGAAAAGACTAAATTATGAGGGCGAGTTGCATACACTAGACTTTTATTCTCTTGAATATAAAAAATTAAGAGATGGTCTAATTAAGATTATTAAAAGAGTTGATAGGATACGTAGAGATCATCTATTTTCTCTTGTGGGAGAACGAGGACTTATTAAAATAAGGGTTAGGTTGTTTAGGGGTAATGTCAAGAATCATTTCTTCACATATTGTGTCATGGAAATTATTATTTTTTGTAACTGTCGACCAGTTTTCTTATTTTCTCAGGTGTAGGTGATGTTTCTATTTTTCCTAGCAAAGAGCAACCTCTCCCATTTATCTAAGTTAATTTGCCATTTAACTGCTCAGTTGAAAGGTTTCTAGTATCTTCTTGTATTATGTTGTATTCTTTGAGTATTAGTTTAGTATCACCTAAAACAAAAATTCACACTGAATTATTTGTTCCTAAGTTCAAGTCAATAATATAAATTGTGAATAGTTTTGGTCCTAGCACTGATCGTTGTGCAACACTGCTTCCTCCAATCTGAATAACTACTCTTGAATTAGCTTTCTAATTTTTAGTCAATTTACTATCTATCCCCACACCTTAACCTTTGTAAGGAGCCAACTTTGTGGTGCCCTATCGAAGGCTGTTGAAAAGGAGAATTTTTTTTATACACTGTGCGATATGATCTGGAATGTGCTGCTTGAAAGGACAGTGGAAATAGATTCATTAGTAATGCTCAGCAGAGAATTAGATAAATAGTGCAAATAGAAAATATTAGCAGGACTCTGGGGAAAGAGCAGGACAATGGGATTTAATTGGATAGCTCTTTCAAAGAAACAGCACAGGTACAATGGGCTGAATGGTCTCCTGTGTGGGAAAATGTTGCCATTGCAGCATTTGCTGTTTCAGATCCCCAATGCCTGCAGTATTGATTTTTACTTTTTGCTCAAACCAATAAAGGGTTATTTGAAGTCTGAATTTTCACTCCAAGTCTCGACAAGTGAACCCGAATCTCGTTTACTGAAGAGAATGTTAAATTCTTACCGATGGCAGCCTCAGAATGTACTGACTCTCTAACTCATGAGGTGCATCCTCTTTGCTCTTCGAACCCTGCTTCTGTCCTTTTGCTGCAACATGAAATAGTGATGGAGCTAGATTAACTTAAAGCTCATTCTGGTCTACAGTAAGCACCAAACCTTCCTGGAGTGTATGCATGTACTGTACCATGAAGAAGCTTGTGAACAGACAACTCTGCATTTATAAAACACCTTTTGCATCCTTGGGGCATTCCAAGATGCTTCACCACCACAGGAATATTAGAATTGTTGTCATACCTGAAGTGTAGGAATGTGTGCCAATTTGCGCACAGCAAGCTCCCGAGATAACAACCAGTTTTAGCAATGATAGTTGAGGAATAAATGTTGGCTGGGGCACTGGGGAGAACTCCCCTGCATTTCTCCCACTGGAGAAATTTTTGAAGGAATTCACTGGGAGTGAGGGCCAGCAATACAGCTTCTGAAATTCACATACTATTCTGAGATGGAGATTCAAAATCAGGAATTAACACCCAGTCTTTAGCTAATGCCATTTCAGCAGGACCTCTCTTCTTCTAATGAATTCACTGCCCCAACAAAAATTAAATTGAGCAGACGTATAACTAAACTGAAGCTCTGGAGAAGGACCAGCCAGTAGGATCCACATGTCTGGACAGCAGGACACACCCTAGGGGGAATTTTAACCCCCCCCCAAGTGAATCAGCCTCCACCTTATTCTCAGGCGGTGCATCCCAGGGCCTGGGACTATTCTCGTGTTCTGCGTACCACACTTCAGGAAAGGTGTGAAGGAATTGGAGATGGTGCAGAAAAGTTTATGAGAATGGTTCTGGAGATAATGGACTTCAATTATGAGGATAGATTGATGATGCTGGGGCTGTTCTCCTCAGAGAAGGTTAAGAGAAAATTTGATAGAAGTGTGCAAAATCTGAAGGGGTCTGGACAGAGTAATAGAGAGAAACTGTTCCCACTGGCGAAAGGTTCAAGCAAAAGAGGACACCAATTTAGGGTGACTGGGAAAAAAACAGTGGTGATATGAGGAAGTAATGTTTTACTGTTAGTGGTTAGGATCTAGAATGCACTGTCTGAAAGTATAGTGGAGGCTGATTCAAATTTGGCTTTCAAAAGGGAGCTGGATAATTATCTGAGAATTAAAAAAATTAACATGGCTGCAGGTAAAAAGGCAGGAGTGGGACTAACTGAGTAGCTCTTACAGAGAGCCATCATGGACATGCTGGGATGAATGGCCTCTTTCTGTGCTGTAACCATTCTATATCTTTTCTGCACCCTCTTTAAAGCCTTCACATCTTTTCTGAAGTGCTGGGCACAATGCTCCAGTTGAGGACAAGCCAGAGTTTTATAAAGGTTCATCACAACATCCTTGCTTTGGTATTCTGTGCCTCTATTTATAAAGCCCAGGATCCTGTATATCTTCTAAAAAAAACACTTTAACCGCCCTCCCGCCTTCAATGATTTATGTGTACATATACCTTCCAGTTATCCCCAGGAGCGATATTTTGATTTGATTTTGTAAGTTTCCTTTGAAGTTTTGATTTTTGTTAGTGTGCCCCATTAGAGGCAATCTTCCCCCAACAACCCCCCCCCGCCATTAGTTTGATTTGTTGATCATTTGTTCTATTCAAACGAGACTATACCTTCCAATTTCTCTGCCACAGCACCCCCTTTAGAATTTTACCCTTTATGTTGCCTCTCCTCACTCTTCCTGCCAATATGCCTCACCTCATGCCTCTCAGCTATAGGTTTTGTCAGGCACATGTCTGCCCATTCCACCAGCCTGTTTGTGTCCTCTTGAAGTCTATCGTTATCCTCCTCATGGCTCACAACACATCCACATTTTGTGCCGTCTGCAAAGTTTGACATTCTGCCCTGTGCACCAAGGTTAAGGTCATAATATAACTGTGGAAAATCAGTGGTCCTAATACTGACCCTGAGGCAAACCTCACAATATACCTTCAGTCTGAAAAATAACTGTTCACCACAACTCTATTTTCTGTCACTCAGCCAGCTTCATATCCATGCCCCTTTTATTCCAGTCTTCAGCTTTGCTGACAAGCTCATTATGTGGTACTTTATTGAGTTATTTAAACACGGTTTGCCTCTGTTCACTTTCCCTAATTAACCCACACTTGCCCAAGCGACTGTTAATTTTATCCCTGATTATCTTTTCTAAAAGCTGTCCCATCGCTGAGTTTAAACTGACTGTGGTTGTATTAACTGTTGGTTTCTCTGGGATTTCGGGAAGAGACAGATTGAGTCAAGTAGGGGATCCTGAGCATTCTCACCTGTCATTTTTTTCCAGGAAATTGAACCTTTCTTATCCATATTCCACAGGCCTGGCTGCTAATCCATCAGGATCAGAGTTGATAACTATAAAAGAGAGAGAGCGAACTCAGGGTGAGGACAAAATCTACAGAAAGGAAGGAGCTGGGCTCCGGCACCCAGAGTCGGGGGGAAGGGGGATTGGGCAGGGGGCGAACACAGGGGGGTGAAGGGGGGAGAGTGGGCAAGGGCGGCTAGGGGGAAGACTGGGCAGGGGGCGAACCCGGGGGGTGGAGAGAGATTGTGCGGGGGGGGAACCCGGGGGGGTGAAAGGGGGAGAGTGGGCAGGGGGTGAACCCGGAGGGGGGAGATTGGGCGGGGGGTGAACCCGGGCTCCGGTACCTGTTCCTCCAGCCCTGCTGAGTACCGGAAGTATTCCGGGGGAAGTCTGTTCCAACTGCACAGCGCAGAGAGAATGGTTCCGGATTGGGAGGCGGGGTGACAGTTAGAAGGCCGGACCGGAAACGGAAGAGGGAACGGAAATGAGCGAGGGACCGGGGAGAGTGGGGGATCGAGAGAGAGCCAGTGGGGGAGGGGTTAGCAGTGTGCCAGTGGGGGAGGGGTTAGCAGTGTGCCAGTAAGGGAGGAATTAGCAGTGTACCATTGGGGGAGGAGTTAGCGGTGTACCAGTGGGGGAGGGGTTAGCTGTGTACCAGTGGGGGAGGGGTTAGCAGTGTACCATTAGGAGAGGGGTTAGCGGTGTACCAGTGGGGGAGGGGTTAGCAGTGTACCATTGGGGGAGGGGTTAGCGATGTACCATTGGGGGAGGGGTTAGCGGTGTACCATTGGGAGAGAGAGGGAGGGGTGGGTAGCAGTGACTGAGGGAGGACATAGAGGTTCTCCCAGTAACATTGCATTGCAGCTATCCCTGTAGGGGCAGCTGATCCCTGATAGTGAGACAGAATTCCTGAGGTACTGCTGGTGACATGCTGCCTGGACCAATGCCTTCCTCTTCACCCATGGTAGGTGATGTGAGATAACTTTACTTAATACCTAAGCTTCTGCATACCTGGATATTGAGCAGAGCCTGTCAAATTGTACCCTTTAAGGCACTAATCATGGTGATTACTACTCTGCAATTCCTCCCGCGCGGTTTCTGACTGGTTTGTTTCTACATGTTTAAAATGTATTTCTTTCCACTTTTATCCAAAGAATCTCCAGAGCATAGCTTGTGAACTCGAAGTTCCTGTTGGAGGTGGTGGCGTAGTGGTAATATCACCCAGCTAATCCAGAGGCCCAGACTAAAGCTCTGGGGACACCAGGCATACCAAAAAATGAGGTGTCAACCTGGTGAAGCCACAACACAGGACTACTTGTGTGCCAAACAGCATAAGTAGCAAGTAATAGACAGACCTAAGCAACCCCACTAGCAACAGATCAGATCTAAGCTCTGCAGTCATGCTACATCCAGTCATGAATGGTGGTGGACAATTAAACAATTCACTGGAGGAGGAAGCTCCACAAATATCCCCATTCTCAATGATGGAGGAGCCCAGCACATCAGTGCAAAGGCAAGGCTGAAGCATTCGCTGCAATCTTCAGCCAGAAGTGCCAAGTGGATGACCCATCTCAGTCTCTTCCTGAGGTTCCCAGCATCACAGATGCCAGTCTTCAGCCAATTCGATTCACTCCTCGTGATATCAAGAAACGGCTGAAGGCACTGGATACTGCAAAGGCTATGGGCCTTGACAATATTCCTGCAATAGTACTGAAGACTTGTGCTCCAGAACTTACTGTGCCCCTAGCCAAGCTGTTCCAGTACAACTACCACACTGACATCTACCCGGCTATGTGGAAAATTGCCCAGGTGTGTCCTGTACACAAAAAGCAGGACAAATCCAAACCGGCCAATTATCGCTCCATCAGTCTACTCTCCATCATCTGTAAAGTAACGGAAGGTGTCATTGACAGTGCTATCAAGCGGCACTTGCTTAGCAATAAGCTGCTCACTGGGGTCTGCCAGAGCCGCACAGCTCCTGATCTCATTACAGCCTTGGACCAAACATGGACAAAAGAGCTGAACTCCTGAGATGAGGTGAGAGTGACTGCCCTTGACATCAAGGCAGCATTTGACAGAGTATGGCATTAAGGAGCCCTTGCAAAACTGGAGTCAATGGGAATCATCGGGGAGATGGTGGCATAGTGATAATGTCACTAAGCCAGTAATCCAGAAGCCTAGGCTAATGCTCTGGGGACAGGGTTCAAATCCCACCATGGCAGCTGGTGGAATTTAAATTCATTAAATAGATCTGGAATATAAATGGTGACCATGAAACTATCTGTGATTGTTGTAAAAATCCATCTGGTTCACTTATGTCCTTTCGGGAAGAAAATCTGCCATCCATACCTAGTCTGCACGACAGGTGACTCCAGATCCACTATATTGTGCTTCACTCTTAACTGCTCTCTGACTTGTCCTAGCAAGCCACTCAGCTCAAGGACAATTAGGGATGGGCAACAAATGCTGGCCTTGCCAGCGACGCTCACAGTCCATCAAAGAATAAAGAAAAAAAATCAGGGAAAACTTTGCTTGGCTGGAGTCATACCCGGCACAAAGAAAAATGGTTGCGGCTGTTGGAGGTCAATCATCTCTGTCCCGGGACATCGCTGCAGGAGTTCCTCAGGGTAGTGTCCTCAACCGAAACATCTGCAGCTGCTTCATCAATGACCTTCCTTCCATCATAAGGTCAGAAGTGGGGATGATCACTGATCATGCACAATGGTCAGCACCATTTGCAACTTCGCAGATAATGAAGCAGTCCATGTCCAAATGCAGCAAGATCTGGACAACATTCAGATTTGGGCTGATAAATGAACATTCGTGCTGCACAAATGACAGGCAATGACCATCTCCAACAAGAGAGATTCCAGTCATCTTCCCTTGACATTCAATAGCATTATCATTGCTGAATCCCCTACTATCAACATTCTGGGGGTTACATTGACCAGAAGCTGAACTGGACTAGCCATATAAATACTATGGCTACAAGAGCAGGTCAGAGGCTGGGGATTCTGCAGTGAGTAACTCACCTCATGACTTCCCAAAGCCTGTCCACCATCTACAAGGCACAAGTCAGGAGTGTGATGGAATACTCCCCACTTGCTTGGATGAGTGCAGCTCCCACAACACCCAAGAAGCTCGACACCATCCAGGACAAAGCAGCCCACTTGATTGGTGCACACTTGACGCACAGAAGCAGCAGATGCACTGCAGGAATTCACCAAGGCTCCTTCGTCAGCACCTTTCAAACCCGCAACCTCTACCACCAGTAAGGACAAGGGCAGCAGATAGATGGGAACGCCACCACCTGCAAGTTCCCCTCCTAGCCACTCACCATCCTGACTTGGAAATATATCGCCGTTCCTTCACTGTCGCTGGGGCAAAATTCTGGAACTCTGTCCCTAACAGCACTATGGGTGTACCTACACCACATGGACTGTGGCGGCTCACTGCTACCTTCTCGAGGTCAATTAGGGATGGACAATATATTTGGCCTAGCCAGCGATGTCCAGATCCTCTGAAAAGAATTTTTAAAAAAGGTTAAATACAATTCATGCGAATGGTATCAGACCATAGTTACATTTGCTCAGAATTACCTACTATGCAAATCCAGTGTGAAAAAGCTGTCCACCATGGCTCAGTGAAGAACACTCAACTCTGAACTGGTTGTGTGTTCAAATCCTAGTCCAGACACTTGAGCATATAATTTAAAACGACACTCTAGTGTGATACTGAGGGGGTGCTGTACTATCAGAATGCTGTCTTTCAGATGACATGTTCAACCGAGGCTCCCTCTGCTCTCTTAGACGAATGTTAAAGTCCTTATAACACTATTTTGAAGAAGAGCAGGGTAGTTCTCCCTGGTTTTCTGGCCAATATTTATCCCTCAACCAACACACTATCACACTATTGTTTATTAGAATTTTCTCAGTGCAACGTGGCTGCCATGCATCCTACATTACCACAACAACATTTCAAAAATACTTAAATAAAAACAGGAAATGCTGGAAATACTCAGAAGGCCTATCAGCAATTCTGGAGAGAGAAAAACAGAGTTAATGTTAAGAGTCGAATTTGTCTCTTCTTTGGAAGAATATGGCTCTTCTCTCTCCCCATGCTGCCAGACAAGCAGTTTCTGTTTTTACTTCAGATTTCCAGCAACCACAGTATTTTGCTTTTATTTCAAAAATACTTCATTGGTTGTAAAGACATCCTGAGGTTGTTAATGGCACTGTATAATTCATCCTGCAGATTTGTTCCTCTTTCCCTCCCACTATTTGGTGATCTATAGTATACACTCAGTTGTGTATAACAGCTCCCCTATTGTTCCTTCTTTCTAATCAAATATGAGTTTATATTTGGACCGTCAGCTACATTGTCCCTCTCCAGTGCTAACAATTTATTTGATTAATACTCCCATCCACTCTTTTTTTTTCCTTCCCCAAGTTTCTGAATACCTTGTGGACAGGATTTTTAAGTCCCAAATCCTCCCCTTCTTTGGCCAGATCTCTGTTATTGCCACCATATCATAGTCCCTTATGGTGACTTGTGCCTGCAGCTCACCAACCTCATTTACCACACTCCGAGAAATTACACATACAAACACACATGTATAAACCCATTTTACTCTGCCTTGCATTTTCCCCATCCAATCCTGTTTCTGAACTATATGCTGTCTTTCTCCCTGAATCCTTGGTGCACTTTTGTTTCTTCGCTTTAATGTTTCATCCTAGTGCGATTCTCCCTGCCAAATTAACTTAAACTCTCCCCACAGCGCCAGTTTACCTCTCAGTGAGGATATTGGTCACAGCCTTGTTGGGGATGCAACTCACCTATATTAAAAAGGTCCCTTGTGAATCTGGACTCCCAATCTGAAGCCCCCTTCTCCACACTAATTCACTCCCTTACACACACACATTCACCCACAATCTTTGCTGCAGATGTGTAAGCTTTAGACAACAGTGAATGTACTTCAATAAATTTGACTGTCAAGCTTGCCATAAGGTGTGTCAGATGAACTAGGATGCTGGCTGGCAGTAGTGGCTGGTTCCCCCTGTGTGTGCTGAATGCAGTGACCCTCATGCCCTTATGCCCTGCAGCTCTCCACCGTGGACAGAGCTGCTGAGGGCTATCATTTCTACATCGGGCTTGCTCTTGCCATCAGCTCCAGCATCTTCATTGGAAGCAGTTTTATCCTGAAAAAGAAGGGACTGCTATGTCTGGCCAGCAAGGGGGTGATCAGAGCAGGTAAGCGACAACTGTGGGAGCATACAGGATGCTGACTGTCAGTCACTGGCAAAACTCTGCTGGAGCAGGCTCTCAGTCTCAGCTTTGAAAGAATAAGGGCCTGCTTTCATCGTCACCTTTAGTAGTACTTCCCTCCACTATCATGCCCTGGCACTGACCCATCCGCAGTTTGGACCCTCGGCAACAGTTCCTTGTTTCTCTGCCCAGGAGGCCATTGCTTATTGTGTGAACACAGGTACTCAGTGCTCCAGGAACATTCCACCACTGGACCCTCACACGGAATGAGGTTGTAAACTGCATATCCACTGATGTAACAGTGCTTCATTCCCTCATTCAGAGCTGCTGATTCTCTATCCCCCACCCCTGAAGGTGCTGACTCTTTCTCCCCCTCCCCTGAAGGTATTGACTCTCTCTCCCCCACCCCTGAAGGTGCTGACTCTCTCTCCCCCACCCCTGAAGGTGCTGACTCTCTCCCCCCCTCCCCTGAAGGTGCTGACTCTCTATCCCCCACCCCTGAAGGTGTTGACTCTCTATCCCCCACCCCTGAAGGTGCTGACTCTCTCTCCCCCACCCCTGAAGGTGCTGTCTCTCTCTCCCCGACCCCTGAAGGTGCTGACTCTCTCTCCCCGACCCCTGAAGGTGCTGACTCTCTCTCCCCGACCCCTGAAGGTGCTGACTCTCTCTCCCCTACCCCTGAAGATGCTGACTCTCTCTCCCCCTCCCCTGAAGGTGCTGACTCTCTCCCCCCATCCCCTGAAGGTGCAGACCCTCTCTACACCTCCCCTGACAGAGATAGGACCTTCTGTTACCACACCCAAGTGGCCTCTCTTTGTGTTTAAATCTGACAAACTGTTTAACTCGGAGAGCATTACCACTGCGTCCGGTCCTCAGTTAGCAATGCATTCTGATGAGGAACAGGAGTTTCATTGGATTCATTAATCCTCAGTGCTACACTGATAACGTTGTAATGCTTCCAATTGCAGTCCTGGCTGCATTGAATAAATCTGAACCTTTCCTTTACCGCTAGTCTCCACTGAGCCACTGGGGGAACAATCTTTATTAAAACTGAGAAACTTAGTTTTAGATTGCTGCTTTTAAATATGTCCTTATCACTTCATGCTTTCTCTGAAACATATATTCTGAGTTATAGCTGGGTCCGTGAAAGAATATGGTCCAGCACTGTAGCTCCCTACCCTGTTTGGTCACTTAGACAAGAAGT
This sequence comes from Cetorhinus maximus, assembly GCF_964194155.1. Lineage (NCBI taxonomy): Eukaryota > Metazoa > Chordata > Chondrichthyes > Lamniformes > Cetorhinidae > Cetorhinus > Cetorhinus maximus. Next base: position 25,857 of record NW_027598563.1, read on the forward strand.
TGTCAGAAGAATAAAGACAGTCGGTTTTCACTGGCTTACTCACTCTTGTCCTTTTTAAAATTGGAAAACCATAGATGTCAGGGCCCAGAGTGCCAATCCTCCCACAGCCCCACCTCCGTGCCCAGGTAGCCCAGAGTGTGAGAATAATCTCCCCCATCTCCATGCATCCCTGAGTGCTAGGTAACCCCACCTCAGCTCTGGTTCACCCCAGCAGCTGTGCCTAGAGTGGTGGACACCAGCCAGATTTATAGAGTTGTTGATAATAAGAGGTAAATCACTGCTAATTCATTGTCACCAAGTTTGGAAAATCAGCTGAAACTGAAAGCCTAGCAGTTGTTCTACACCAGAAGATGGCAAACAAAACACCAGCAACAGATCCCTTATGCGCCAGCTTCGCAAGGGATAGGTGTATATGCGCAAATGCGGAATGTGTAGTGAGGTTAGATAGTGACAGGGAGGGGGAAATAGTAATGGAAGCTATCAGGCTGTGCAGCACAATGTGCTTTCTTTAATGATCACGTGCTCTCCCCACAGGTCAGGGTGGCCATGCATACCTGAAGGAATGGCTGTGGTGGGCTGGACTCCTCACAAGTGAGTGTTGCTCATGGTGACAGGCAAAATATCTTCAAGACATATTTGCTGTTAAATTCTTTTATTGGCTGAGGCAGTAAGGGTACGAGGTACAGCTTGCTCTCCCTGCGCTGAATGGTGCCCAGATAGTTTCTCAGTTCATAGCCCTTCCCTGCTTCATCTGAACGAGGAAACCATGTGCAGGAGATAGAATAAATTCCTGCTCATTGCTCTGTCTCCCTTATTCCACCTCCTGTCTGCAACATCCTGTTTCTCCCCCCATCCTTTTGTCCCCTGCTTCTCCTCTCCTCCCCCCCCACCTGTGTCCCCTGCTTCTCCCCTTCCCCCCACCGTGTCCCCTGCTTCTCCTTCCATGCCCGTTTCCCCTGCTTCTCCCCCCATCGCCCGTGCCCCTGCTTCTCCCCTTCCCCTTCCCCTTCCGCCCCCCCCCCCCCCCCCCCCGTGTCCCCTGCTTCCCCCCCCCTGCCCGTGTCCCCTGCTTCTCCCCTTCCGCTTCCCCCACCGTGTCCCCTGCTTCTCCCCTTCCCTCCCCCCCGTGTCCCCTGCTTCTCCCCTCCCCCCCGTGTCCCCTGCTTCTCCACTCCCCCCCCCCCCCCCCCCCGTGTCCCCTGCTTCTCCCCTCCCCCCCGTGTCCCCTGCTTCTCCACTCCCCCCCCCCCCCCCCCCGTGTCCCCTGCTTCTCGACTCCCCCCCCCCCATCGTATCCCCTGCTTCTCCCCTCCCCCCACCCGTGTCCCCTGCTTCTCCCCTCCCCCCACCCGTGTCCCCTGCTTCTCCCCTTCCCCCCCCGTGTCCCCTGCTTACCCGCTTCCCCCGTGTCCCCTGCTTCTCCCCTTCCCCCCCCGTGTCCCCTGCTTACCCGCTTCCCCCGTGTCCCCTGCTTCTCCCCTTCCCCCCCCACCGTGTCCCCTGCTTCTCCCCTTCCCCTCCACCGTGTCCCCTGCTTCTCCCCTCCCCCCCCCCCGTGTCCCCTGCTCCTCCCCTTCCCCCCCACCCCGTGTCCCCTGCTTCTCACCTTCCGCCCCACCGTGTCCCCTGCTTCTCCCCTCCCCCCCCCGCCCGTGTCCCCTGCTTCTCCCCTCCCCAACCGCACCGTGTCCCCTGCTTCTCCCCTCCCCACCGTGTCCCCTGCTTCTCCCCTTCCCCCCCCGTGTCCCCTGCTTCTCCCCTCCAACCGCCCCACCGTGTCCCCTGCTACTCCCCTTCTCCCACCCCCGTCCCATGCTTCTCCCCTTCCCCCCCACCCCGTGTCCCCTGCTTCTCCCCTCCCTACCCGTCTCCCCTGCTTCTCCCCTCCCCCCCCCATATCCCCTGTTTCTCCCCTCCTCCACCCCGCGTGTCCCCTGCTTCTCCGTCCCCCACACCCCGTGTCCCCTGCTTCTCCCCTCCCCCACACCCCGTGTCCCCTGCTTCTCCCCTTCCCACCACCCCGTGCCCCCTGCTTCTCCCCTTCCCCCCACCACGTGCCCCCTGCTTCTCCCCTTCCCCCCACCCCGTGACACCTGCTTCTGCCCTCCCCATCCCCCGTGACCCCTGCTTCTTCCGACCCCATCCACCGTGTCCTCTGCTTCTCCCCTTCCCCATCCCCCGTCTCCCCTGCTTCTCCCCTTCCCCACACCCCGTGTCCCCTGCTTCTCCCCTTCCCCACACCCCGTGTCCCCTGCTCCTCCCCTTCCCCCCACCCCGTGTCCCCTGCTCCGCCCCTTCCCCCCACCCCGTGTCCCCTGCTTCTCCCCTTCCCCACACCCCGTGTCCCCTGCTTCTCCCCTTCCCCACACCCCGTGTCCCCTGCTTCTTCCGACCCCATCCCCCGTGTCCCCTGCTTCTCCCCTTCCCCATCCCCCGTCTCCCCTGCTTCTCCCCTTCCCCACACCCCGTGTCCCCTGCTTCTCCCCTTCCCCACACCCCGTGTCCCCTGCTTTTCCCCTTCCCCACACCCCGTGTCCCCTGCTCCTCCCCTTCCCCACACCCCGTGTCCCCTGCTTCTCCCCTTCCCCACACCCCGTGTCCCCTGCTTTTCCCCTTCCCCACACCCCGTGTCCCCTGCTCCTCCCATTCCCCACACCCTGTGTCCCCTGCTCCTCCCCCACCCCGTGCCCCCTTGTTCTCCCTCCCCCTCCCCCCGTGACCCCTGCTTCTCCCTCCCCCTCCCCCCGTGACCCCTGCTTCTCCCTCCCCCTCCCCCCGTGACCCCTGCTTCTCCCTCCCCCTCCCCCCGTGAACCCTGCTTCTCCCTCCCCCTCCCCCCTTGACCCCTGCTTCTCCCCTCCCCATCCCCCTTTACCCCTGCTGCTCCCCTCCCCCCCCACCCCCCAACGCCCGTGTCCCCTGCTTCTCCCCACCCCCCCACCCCGTGTCCCCTGCTTCTCCCCACCCCCCCACCCCGTGTCCCCTGCTTCTCCCCACCCCCCCACCCCGTGTCCCCTGCTTCTCCCCTTCCCACCCCGTGTCCCCTGCTTCTCCCCTCCCCTCACCACGTGTCCCCTGCTTCTCCCCACCCCCCCACCCCGTGTCCCCTGCTTCTCCCCACCCCCCCACCCCGTGTCCCCTGCTTCTCCCCACCCCCCCACCCCGTGTCCCCTGCTTCTCCCCACCCCCCCCACCCCGTGTCCCCTGCTTCTCCCCACCCCCCCCACCCCGTGTCCCCTGCTTCTCCCCACCCCCCCCACCCCGTGTCCCCTGCTTCTCCAGTTCCCCCCACCCGGTGTCCCCTGCTTCTCCCCTTCTCCCACCCCGTGTGATCTGCTTCTCCCCTCCCCCCCCCCCCTCCCCGTGTCCCCTGCTTCTCCCCTTCCCCACACCACGTGTCCCCTGCTTCTCCCCTTGCCCCACCCCGAGCCCGCTGCTTCTCCCCTTCCCCCACCCCGTGTGATCTGCTTCTCCCCTTGCCCCCCATGTCCCCTGCTTCTCCCCCTCCCCCCCCGTGTCCCCTGCTTCTCCCCTTCCCCCCCGTGTCCCTGCTTCTCCCCTTCCACCCCGTGTCCCTGCTTCTCCCCTCCCCCCCTGCTTCTCCCCTCCCCCCCTGCTTCTCCCCTCCCCCCCTGCTTCTCCCCTTCCCATATACCTGCTTCTCCCCACCCCATCCCCCATGTCCCCTACTTCTACCCTTCCCCGCACCCCGTGTCCCCTGCTTCTCCCCATCTCCCACTCCGTGTCCCCTGCTTCTCCCTCCCCCTCCCCCTCCCCATCCCCCCGTGTCCCCTGCTTCTCCCCTCCCCATCCCCCCGTGTCCCCAGCTTCTCCCCACCCCATCCCCCATGTCCCCTGCTTCTCCCCTTCCCCGCACCCCATGTCCCCTGCTTCTCCCCTTCTCCCACCCCGTGTCCCCTGCTTCTCCCTCCCCCTCCCCCCCCTCCCCCCGTGTCACCTGCTTCTCCCCTCCACATCCCCCGTGTCCCCTGCTTCTCCCCTTCCCCCCAGCCCGTGTTATCTGCCTCTCCCCATCCCCCCACCCCGTGTCCCCTGCTTCTCCCCTTCCCCCCTGTATCCCCTGCTTCTCCCCTTCCCACCCCATGTCCGCTGCTTCTCCCCTCCCCCCACCCCGTGTCCCCTGCTTCTCCCCTTCACCCCACCTCGTGTCCCCTGCTTCTCCCCTTCTCCCCCGTGTCCCCTGCTTCTCCCCTGCCCCCACCCCGTGTCATCTGCTTCTCCCCATCCCCCCACCCCGTGTCCCCTGCTTCTCCCCTTCCCCCCTGTGTTCCCTGCTTCTCCCCTTCCCCACACCCCGTGTCCCCTGCTTCTGCTCTTCACCCTCGTTTCCCCTGCTTCTCCCCTTCCCCCCGCCCCGGTGTCTCCCCTCCCCCTATGTCAGTCTCTATCTGTTTCTCCCTCCAACCCAGTGAACCCTGCTTCTCCCCCATCTCTCTCTGCTTCTCTCCATTCCATGTCTCCCTGCTTCTCCCCACCTCCCCTCCATGTCTCCCTGCTTCTCCTCATCCCCACACCGTGTCCCCTGCTTCTCTCCTTCCCACCCCCCCCGTGTCTCCTGCTTCTACCCTTCCCCCCACCCCGTGTCCCCTGCTTCTCCCCTTTCCCCCAGCCCGTATCCCCTGCTTCTCCCTCCCCCTCCCCCTCCCCCCCGTGTCCCCTGCTTCTCCCCTCCCCATCCCCCGTGTCCCCTGCTTCTCCCCTTCCCCCCACCCCATTTCCCCAGCTTCTCCCGTTGCCCCCACCCCATGTCCCCTGCTTCTCCCCTTCCCCCCACCCCGTGTCCCCTGCTTCTCCCCTTCCCCCCATCCCGTGTCCCCTGCCTCCCCCCACCCCGTGTCCCCTGCCTCCCCCCACCCCGTGTCCCCTGCCTCCCCCCACCCCGTGTCCCCTGCCTCCCCCCACCCCGTGTCCCCTGCCTCCCCCCACCCCGTGTCCCCTGCCTCCCCCCACCCCGTGTCCCCTGCCTCCCCCCACCCCGTGTCCCCTGCCTCCCCCCACCCCGTGTCCCCTGCCTCCCCCCACCCCGTGTCCCCTGCCTCCCCCCACCCCGTGTCCCCTGCCTCCCCCCACCCCGTGTCCCCTGCCTCCCCCCACCCCGTGTCCCCTGCCTCCCCCCACCCCGTGTCCCCTGCCTCCCCCCACCCCGTGTCCCCTGCTACTCCCCCCCACCCCCGTGTCCTCTGCTTCTCCCTCACCCCCGTGTCCCCTGCTTCTCCCCTCCCCCCCCCGCCCGTGTCCCCTGCTTCTCCCCTCCCCACCGTGTCCCCTGCTTCTCCCCTTCCCCCCCCGTGTCATCTGCTGCTCCCCTTCCAACCACCCCGTGTCCCCTGCTTCTCCCCTCCAACCGCCCCACCGTGTCCCCTGCTACTCCCCTTCTCCCACCCCCGTCCCATGCTTCTCCCCTTCCCCCCCACCCCGTGTCCCCTGCTTCTCCCCTCCCCCCCCCATATCCCCTGTTTCTCCCCTCCTCCACCCCGCGTGTCCCCTGCTTCTCCGTCCCCCACACCCCGTGTCCCCTGCTTCTCCCCTCCCCCACTCCCCGTGTCCCCTGCTTCTCCCCTTCCCACCACCCCGTGCCCCCTGCTTCTCCCCTTCCCCCCACCACGTGCCCCCTGCTTCTCCCCTTCCCCCCACCCCGTGACACCTGCTTCTGCCCTCCCCATCCCCCGTGACCCCTGCTTCTTCCGACCCCATCCACCGTGTCCTCTGCTTCTCCCCTTCCCCATCCCCCGTCTCCCCTGCTTCTCCCCTTCCCCACACCCCGTGTCCCCTGCTTCTCCCCTTCCCCACACCCCGTGTCCCCTGCTCCTCCCCTTCCCCCCACCCCGTGTCCCCTGCTCCGCCCCTTCCCCCCACCCCGTGTCCCCTGCTTCTCCCCTTCCCCCCACCCCGTGTCCCCTGCTTCTCCCCTTCCCCACACCCCGTGTCCCCTGCTTCTTCCGACCCCATCCCCCGTGTCCCCTGCTTCTCCCCTTCCCCATCCCCCGTCTCCCCTGCTTCTCCCCTTCCCCACACCCCGTGTCCCCTGCTTCTCCCCTTCCCCACACCCCGTGTCCCCTGCTTTTCCCCTTCCCCACACCCCGTGTCCCCTGCTCCTCCCCTTCCCCACACCCCGTGTCCCCTGCTCCTCCCATTCCCCACACCCTGTGTCCCCTGCTCCTCCCCCACCCCGTGCCCCCTTGTTCTCCCTCCCCCTCCCCCCGTGACCCCTGCTTCTCCCTCCCCCTCCCCCCGTGACCCCTGCTTCTCCCTCCCCCTCCCCCCGTGACCCCTGCTTCTCCCTCCCCCTCCCCCCGTGAACCCTGCTTCTCCCTCCCCCTCCCCCCTTGACCCCTGCTTCTCCCCTCCCCATCCCCCTTTACCCCTGCTGCTCCCCTCCCCCCCCACCCCCCAACGCCCGTGTCCCCTGCTTCTCCCCACCCCCCCACCCCGTGTCCCCTGCTTCTCCCCACCCCCCCACCCCGTGTCCCCTGCTTCTCCCCTTCCCACCCCGTGTCCCCTGCTTCTCCCCTCCCCTCACCACGTGTCCCCTGCTTCTCCCCACCCCCCCACCCCGTGTCCCCTGCTTCTCCCCACCCCCCCACCCCGTGTCCCCTGCTTCTCCCCACCCCCCCACCCCGTGTCCCCTGTTTCTCCCCACCCCCCCCACCCCGTGTCCCCTGCTTCTCCCCACCCCCCCCACCCCGTGTCCCCTGCTTCTCCCCACCCCCCCCACCCCGTGTCCCCTGCTTCTCCCCACCCCCCCCACCCCGTGTCCCCTGCTTCTCCAGTTCCCCCCACCCGGTGTCCCCTGCTTCTCCCCACCCCCCCCACCCCGTGTCCCCTGCTTCTCCCCTTCTCCCACCCCGTGTGATCTGCTTCTCCCCTCCCCCCCCCCCTCCCCGTGTCCCCTGCTTCTCCCCTTCCCCACACCACGTGTCCCCTGCTTCTCCCCTTGCCCCACCCCGAGCCCGCTGCTTCTCCCCTTCCCCCACCCCGTGTGATCTGCTTCTCCCCTTGCCCCCCATGTCCCCTGCTTCTCCCCCTCCCCCCCCGTGTCCCCTGCTTCTCCCCTCCCCCCCCGTGTCCCCTGCTTCTCCCCTTCCCCCCCGTGTCCCTGCTTCTCCCCTTCCACCCCGTGTCCCTGCTTCTCCCCTCCCCCCCTGCTTCTCCCCTCCCCCCCTGCTTCTCCCCTTCCCATATACCTGCTTCTCCCCACCCCATCCCCCATGTCCCCTACTTCTACCCTTCCCCGCACCCCGTGTCCCCTGCTTCTCCCCATCTCCCACTCCGTGTCCCCTGCTTCTCCCTCCCCCTCCCCCTCCCCATCCCCCCGTGTCCCCTGCTTCTCCCCTCCCCATCCCCCCGTGTCCCCAGCTTCTCCCCACCCCATCCCCCATGTCCCCTGCTTCTCCCCTTCCCCGCACCCCGTGTCCCCTGCTTCTCCCCTTCTCCCACCCCGTGTCCCCTGCTTCTCCCTCCCCCTCCCCCCCCTCCCCCCGTGTCACCTGCTTCTCCCCTCCACATCCCCCGTGTCCCCTGCTTCTCCCCTTCCCCCCAGCCCGTGTTATCTGCCTCTCCCCATCCCCCCACCCCGTGTCCCCTGCTTCTCCCCTTCCCCCCTGTATCCCCTGCTTCTCCCCTTCCCACCCCATGTCCGCTGCTTCTCCCCTCCCCCCACCCCGTGTCCCCTGCTTCTCCCCTTCACCCCACCTCGTGTCCCCTGCTTCTCCCCTTCTCCCCCGTGTCCCCTGCTTCTCCCCTCCCCCCACCCCGTGTCATCTGCTTCTCCCCATCCCCCCACCCCGTGTCCCCTGCTTCTCCCCTTCCCCCCTGTGTTCCCTGCTTCTCCCCTTCCCCACACCCCGTGTCCCCTGCTTCTGCTCTTCACCCTCGTTTCCCCTGCTTCTCCCCTTCCCCCCGCCCCGGTGTCTCCCCTCCCCCTATGTCAGTCTCTATCTGTTTCTCCCTCCAACCCAGTGAACCCTGCTTCTCCCCCATCTCTCTCTGCTTCTCTCCATTCCATGTCTCCCTGCTTCTCCCCACCTCCCCTCCATGTCTCCCTGCTTCTCCTCATCCCCACACCGTGTCCCCTGCTTCTCTCCTTCCCACCCCCCCCGTGTCTCCTGCTTCTACCCTTCCCCCCACCCCGTGTCCCCTGCTTCTCCCCTTTCCCCCAGCCCGTATCCCCTGCTTCTCCCTCCCCCTCCCCCTCCCCCCCGTGTCCCCTGCTTCTCCCCTCCCCATCCCCCGTGTCCCCTGCTTCTCCCCTCCCCATCCCCCGTGTCCCCTGCTTCTCCCCTTCCCCCCACCCCATTTCCCCAGCTTCTCCCGTTGCCCCCACCCCATGTCCCCTGCTTCTCCCCTTCCCCCCACCCCGTGTCCCCTGCTTCTCCCCTTCCCCCCATCCCGTGTCCCCTGCCTCCCCCCACCCCGTGTCCCCTGCCTCCCCCCACCCCGTGTCCCCTGCCTCCCCCCACCCCGTGTCCCCTGCCTCCCCCCACCCCGTGTCCCCTGCCTCCCCCCACCCCGTGTCCCCTGCCTCCCCCCACCCCGTGTCCCCTGCCTCCCCCCACCCCGTGTCCCCTGCCTCCCCCCACCCCGTGTCCCCTGCCTCCCCCCACCCCGTGTCCCCTGCCTCCCCCCACCCCGTGTCCCCTGCCTCCCCCCACCCCGTGTCCCCTGCCTCCCCCCACCCCGTGTCCCCTGCCTCCCCCCACCCCGTGTCCCCTGCCTCCCCCCACCCCCTGTCCCCTGCCTCCCCCCACCCCGTGTCCCCTGCCTCCCCCCACCCCGTGTCCCCTGCCTCCCCCCACCCCGTGTCCCCTGCCTCCCCCCACCCCGTGTCCCCTGCCTCCCCCACCCCGTGTCCCCTGCCTCCCCCCACCCCGTGTCCCCTGCCTCCCCCCACCCCGTGTCCCCTGCCTCCCCCCACCCCGTGTCCCCTGCCTCCCCCCACCCCGTGTCCCCTGCCTCCCCCCACCCCGTGTCCCCTGCCTCCCCCCACCCCGTGTCCCCTGCCTCCCCCCACCCCGTGTCCCCTGCCTCCCCCCACCCCGTGTCCCCTGCTACTCCCCCCCACCCCCGTGTCCTCTGCTTCTCCCTCACCCCCGTGTCCCCTGCTTCTCCCCTCCCCATCCCCGTGTCCCCTGCTTCTCCCTCACCCCCCCACCGCGTCCCCTGCTTCTCCCCTCCCCATCCCCGTGTCCCCTGCTTCTCCCCTCCCCATCCTCCGTGTCCCCTGCTTCTCCCCTTCCCCAAAACCCGTGTCCCCTGCTTCTCCCTTTCCCCCTCCTCCCCCCGTGTCCCTTGCTTCTCCACTCCCTCCCCCCGTTTTCTCCACTCCCCCTATGTCAGTCTCTATCTGGTTCTCCCTCCAACCCAGTGAACCCTGCTTCTCCCCCATCTCTCTCTGCTTCTCTCCATTCCATGTCTCCATGCTTCTCCTCCCGCCCCCACCATGTCCCCTGCTTCTCCCCTTCCCACCCCACCGTGTCCCCTGCTTCTCCCCTTCTCCCCACCCTGTGTCCCCTGCTTCTCCCTCCCCCTCCCCCCGTGTCCCCTGCTTCTCCCCCCTCCCCCCCGTGTCCTCTGCTTCTCCCCTCCCCCCTGTATCCCCTGCTTCTCCCCTTCCCACCCTGTGTCCCCTGCTTCTCCCCTCACCCGGTGTCCCCTGCTTCTCCCCTTCCCCCCACCTCCGTGTCCCCTGCTTCTCCCCCCTCCCGCCTGTGTCCTCCGCTTCTCCCCTCCCCCCGTCTCCCCTGCTTCTCCCCTTCCCACCCCGTGTCCCCTGCTTCTCCCCTTTGCCCCAACCCCATGTCCCCTGCTTCTCCCCTTCCCCCCAACCCGTGTCCTCTTCTTCTCCCCTTCCCCCACCCTGTGTCCCCTGCTTCTCCCGTTCCACCCCACCCCGTGTCCCCTGCTTCTCCCTTTCCCCCCACCCCGTGTCCCCTGCTTCTCCTGTTCCCCCCACCCCGTGTCCCCTGCTTCTCCCGTTCCCCCCGCCCCGTGTCCCCTGCTTCTCCCCTTCCCCCCGTGTGCCCTGCTTCTCCCCTTCCCTCCCGTGTCCCCTGCTTGTCCCCTGCTTCTCCCCTTCCCCCCATGTGTCCCCTGCTTCTCCCTCACCCCCCATTCCCCCCGTGTCCCCTGCTTCTCCCCTCCCCATCCCCTGTGTCCCCTGCTTCTCCCCTCCCCATCCCCCGTGTCCCCTGCTTCTCCCTCCCCATCCCCCGTGTCCCCTGCTTCTCCCCTTCCACAAAACCCGTGTCCCCTGCTTCTCCCCTTCCCCCTCCTCCCCCCGTGTCCACTGCTTCTCCCTTCCCTCTCCCCGTGTCCCTTGCTTGTCCACTCCCTCCCCCCCGTTTCTCCCCTCCCCCTATGTCAGTCTCTATCTGGTTCTCCCTCCAACCCAATGAACCCTGCTTCTCCCCCATCTCTCTCTGCTTCTCTCCATTCCATGTCTCCCTGCTTCTCCCCTCCATGTCTCCCTGCTTCTCCTCCTCCCCCCACCGTGTCCCCTGCCTCTCCCCTTCCCACCACCTCCCGTGTCTCCTGCTTCTCACCTTCCCCCCACCCCGTGTCCCCTGCTTCTCCCCTTTCCCCCAGCCTGTGTCCCCTGCTTCTCCCTCCCCCTCCCCCCCGTGTCCCCTGCTTCTCCCCTCCCCCATCCCCCGTGTCCCCTGCTTCTCCCCACCCCATCCCCCGTGTCCTCTGCTTCTCCCCTTCCCCCCACCCCGTTTCCCCAGCTTCCCCCGTTGCCCCCACCCCGTGTCCCCTGCTTCTCCCCTTCCCCCCACCACGTGTCCCCTGCTTCTCCCCTTCCCCCACCCCGTGTCAACTGCTTCTCCCCTTCCCCCACCCCGTGTCCACTGCTTCTCCCCTTCCCCACACCCCGTGTCCCCTGCTTCTCCCCTTCACCCCCGTGTTCCCTGCTTCTCCCCTTCCCCCACCGTGTTCCCTGCTTCTCCCCTTCCCCCACCGTGTCCCCTGCTTCTCCTCTTCCTCCCCCTCCTCCCCCCCGTGTCCCCTGCTTCTCCTCTTCCACCCCCTCCTCTCCCCGTGTCGCCTGCTTCTCCCCTCCCTCTCCCCGTGTCCCTGCTTCTCCCCTCCCCCTATGTCAGTCTCTGTCTGTTTCTCCCTCCAACCCAGTGAACTCTGCTTCTCCCCCAACTCTCTTTGCTTCTCTCCATTCCATGTCTCCCTGCTTCTCCCCACCTCCCCTCCATGTCTCCCTGCTTCTCCTCCTCCCCCCACCGAGTTCCCTGCTTCTCCCCTTCCCCCCACTCCGTGTCCCCTGCTTCTCCCCTTCCCCCCACTCCGTGTCCCGTGCTTCTCCCTTCCCTCTCCCCCTGTCCCCTGCTTCTCCCCTCGATCCCCCCGTGTCCTCGTTTCTCCCCTCCCCCTAATCCCCCTATGTCAGTCTCTATCTGATTCTCCCTCCAACCCAGTGAACCCAGCTCCTCCCCCATCTCTCTCTGCTTCTCTCCATTCCATGTCTCCCTGCTTCTCCCCACCTCCCCTCCATGTCTCCCTGCTTCTCCCCACCTCCCCTCCATGTCTCCCTGCTTCTCCCCACCTCCCCTCCATGTCTCCCTGCTTCTCACCACCTCCCCTCCATGTCTCCCTGCTTCTCACCACCTCCCCTCCATGTCTCCCTGCTTATTCTCCCCCCACCCTCAACGTGTCCCCTGCTTCTCCCCTTCCCCCGCTTGTCCCCTGCTTCTCCCCTCCCCCCACCCGTGTCCCCTGCTTCTCCCCTTCCCAGCCCGTGTCCCCTGCTTCCCCCCACCCCCGTGTCCCCTGCTACTCCCCCCCACCCCCGTGTCCCCTGCTACTCCCCCCCACCCCCGTGTCCTCTGCTTCTCCATCACCCCTGTATCCCCTGCTTCTCCTCTCCCCATCCCCGTTTCCCCTGCTTCGCCCTCACCCCCCCCCCTCCCCCCGTGTCCCCTGCTTCTCCCCTCCCCATCCTCGTGTCCCCTGCTTCTCCCCTCCCCATCCTCCGTGACCCGCTTCTCCCCTTCCCCAAAACCCGTGTCCCCTGCTTCTCCCCTTCCCCCCACACCGTGTCCTCTTCTTCTCCCCTTCCCCCACCCCGTGTCCCTGTTTCTCACCTTCCCCCCACCCCGTGTCCCCTGCTTCTCCCCTTCCCCCCACCCCGTGTCCTCCTCTTCTCCCCTTCCCCCACCCCGTGTCCCCTGCTTCTCCCCTTCCCCCCACCCCGTGTCCCCTGCTTCTCCCCTTCCCCCCACCCCGTGTCCTCTTCTTCTCCCCTTCCCCCACCCCGTGTCCCCTGCTTCTCCCGTTCCCCCCACCGTGTCCCCTGCTTCTCCCGTTCCCCCCACCCCGTGTCCGCCGCTTCTCCCCTTCCCCCCGTGTCCCTTGCTTCTCCCCTTCCCTCCCGTGTCCCCTGCTTGTCCCCTGCTTCTCCCCTTCCCACCATGTGTCCCCTGCTTCTCCCTCACCCCCCATCCACTGTGTCCCCTGCTTCTCCCCTCCCCATCCCTCGTGTCCCCTGCTTCTCCCCTTCCCAAAACCCGTGTCCCCTGCTTCTCCCCTTCCCCCTCCTCCCCCGTGTCCCCTGCTTCTCCCTTCCCTCTCCCCGTGTCCCTTGCTTCTCCACTCCCTCCCCCCCGTTTCTCCCTCCCCCTATGTCAGTCTCCAGCTGGTTCTCCCTCCAACCCAGTGAACCCTGCTTCTCCCCCATCTCTCTCTGCTTCTCTCCATTCCATGTCTCCCTGCTTCTCACCACCTCCCCTCCATGTCTCCCTGCTTCTCACCACCTCCCCTCCATGTTTCCCTGCTTCTCCCCACCTCCCCATCATGTCTCCCTGCTTCACCTCCCCATCATGTCTCCCTGCTTCTCCTCCTCCCCCCCAACGTGTCCCCTGCCTCCCCCCACCCCGTGTCCCCTGCCTCCCCCCACCCCGCGTCCCCTGCCTCCCCCCACCCCGCGTCCCCTGCCTCCCCCCACCCCGCGTCCCCTGCCTCCCCCCACCCCGCGTCCCCTGCCTCCCCCCACCCCGCGTCCCCTGCCTCCCCCCACCCCGCGTCCCCTGCCTCCCCCCACCCCGCGTCCCCTGCCTCCCCCCACCCCGTGTCCCCTGCCTCCCCCCACCCCGTGTCCCCTGCCTCCCCCCACCCCGTGTCCCCTGCCTCCCCCCACCCCGTGTCCCCTGCCTCCCCCCACCCCGTGTCCCCTGCCTCCCCCCACCCCGTGTCCCCTGCCTCCCCCCACCCCGTGTCCCCTGCTTCTCCCCTTCCCCCTCTTGTCCCCTGCTTCTCCCCTCCCCCCACCCGTGTCCCCTGCTACTCCCCCCCACCTCCGTGTTTCCCTGCTACTCCCCCCCACCCCCGTGTCCCCTGCTACTCCCCCCCACCCCCGTGTCCCCTACCTCCCCCACCCCGTGTCCCCTGCCTCCCCCCACCCCGTGTCCCCTGCCTCCCCCCACCCCGTGTCCCCTGCATCCCCCACCCCGTGTCCCCTGCCTCCCCCCACCCCGTGTCCCCTGCTTCTCCCCTCCCACCACCCGTTTCCCCTGCTTCTCCCCTTCCCAGCCCGTGTCCCCTGCTTCCCCCCACCTCCGTGTTTCCCTGCTACTCCCCCACCCCCGTGTCCCCTGCTACTCCCCCCCACCCCCGTGTCCCCTGCTACTCCCCCCCACCCCGTGTCCCCTGCTACTCCCCCCCACCCCCGTGTCCCCTGCTACTCCCCCCCACCCCCGTGTCCCTGCTACTCCCCCCCACCCCCGTGTCCCCTGCTATTCCCCCCCACCCCCGTGTCCCCTGCTACTCCCCCCCCACCCCCGTGTCCCCTGCTACTCCCCCCCCACCCCCGTGTCCCCTGCTACTCCCCCCCCACCCCCGTGTCCCCTGCCTCCCCCACCCCGTGTCCCCTGCTTCCCCCAACCCCGTCTCCCCTCCCCCCCACCCCCCACCCGTGTCCCCTGCTTCTCCCCTCCCCATCCCCGTGTCCCCTGCTTCTCCCCTTCCCCAAAACCCGTGTCCCCTGCTTCTCCCCTTCCCCAAAACCCGTGTCCCCTGCTTCTCCCCTTCCCCCTCCTCCCCCCGTGTCCCTTGCTTCTCCACTCCCTCCCCCCATTTCTCCACTCCCCCTATGTCAGTCTCTATCTGGTTCTCCCTCCAACCCAGTGAACCCTGCTTCTCCCCCATCTCTCTCTGCTTCTCTCCATTCCATGTCTCCATGCTTCTCCTCCCGCCCCCACCATGTCCCCTGCTTCTCCCCTTCCCACCCCACCGTGTCCCCTGCTTCTCCCCTTCTCCCCACCCTGTGTCCCCTGCTTCTCCCTCCCCCTCCCCCCGTGTCCCCTGCTTCTCCCCCCTCCCCCCCGTGTCCTCTGCTTCTCCCCTCCCCCCTGTATCCCCTGCTTCTCCTCTTCCCACCCTGTGTCCCCTGCTTCTCCCCCTCACCCTCCCGGTGTCCCCTGCTTCTCCCCTTCCCCCCCCACCTCCGTGTCCCCTGCTTCTCCCCACTCCCGCCTGTGTCCTCTGCTTCTCCCCTCCACCCGTCTCCCCTGCTTCTCCCCTTCCCTCCCGTGTCCCCCGCTTGTCCCCTGCTTCTCCCCTTCCCCCCATGTGTCCCCTGCTTCTCCCTCACCCCCCATTCCCCGTGTCCCCTGCTTCTCCCCTCCCCATCCCCCGTGTCCCCTGCTTCTCCCCTCCCCATCCTCCGTGACCCCTGCTTCTCCCCTTCCCCCTCCTCCCCCCGTGTCCACTGCTTCTCCCTTCCCTCTCCCCGTGTCCCTTGCTTGTCCACTCCCTCCCCCCCCGTTTCTCCCCTCCCCCTATGTCAGTCTCTATCTGGTTCTCCCTCCAACCCAATGAACCCTGCTTCTCCCCCATCTCTCTCTGCTTCTCTCCATTCCATGTCTCCCTGCTTCTCCCCACCTCCCCTCCATGTCTCCCTGCTTCTCCTCCTCCCCCCACCCCGTGTCCCCTGCTTCTCCCCTTTCCCCCAGCCTGTGTCCCCTGCTTCTCCCTCCCCCTCCCCCCCCGTGTCCCCTGCTTCTCCCCTCCCCATCCCCCGTGTCCCCTGCTTCTCCCCTTCACCCCCGTGTTCCCTGCTTCTCCCCTTCTCCCACCGTGTCCCCTGCTTCTCCCCTTCCCCCCGCCCCGGTGTCCCCTGCTTCTCCTCTTCCTCCCCCTCCTCCCCCCGTGTCCGCTGCTTCTCCTCGTCCTCCCCCTCCTCTCCCCGTGTCGCCTGCTTCTCCCCTCCCTCTCCCCGTGTCCCCTGCTTCTCCCCTCCCCCTCCCCGTGTCCCCTGCTTCTCCCCTCCCCCTATGTCAGTCTCTGTCTGTTTCTCCCTCCAACCCAGTGAACCCTGCTTCTCCCCCAACGCTCTTTGCTTCTCTCCATTCCATGTCTCCCTGCTTCTCCCCACCTCCCCTCCATGTCT
>NW_027598564.1:0-41265 GCF_964194155.1 Cetorhinus maximus
ATGCACTCAGCCGAGTACTGCAGGGCTCCTCTGAAATGGTCCAAGCAATGATAGTTCTGTCTCAGCGCACCAATGGTCTGCTCTATCACATTTTGTGTAGCAGCATGGCTTTCATTGTACGTATGCTGCCCACATCCATGTAGAACGCACACTGAAGTCTTGAACCACGTTGTTAAAAGATAGCCCTGGTCATCCAGTAGCCACTCAATCACTTATTGTGGTGACTCAAATGCAGCAGGTTTGCAGAATGAAGAATCATGACTGTTGTCAGGATACCAGGCCTTGACCTTCATACTTCACTGCGCATGGTGACACACCAGATGGATGTAGAGAGCATGTAGTACATCTCAAAGCTGATACGCAACACTTGCAAAACAACGTCTGAGCAGTCAATGGCACCTTGCACCCTGGGCAGCCTACAAGCCATGTTACTTTGCTGTTGTCTGGAAAGAGGAAATGAAATATATTCAGCTCCCTTGGAATACATTCAGTTAGCTCCCTTATGCAACAATGAATGGCAAACTGGGAGATGTTCCAAAAATTACCTGCTCCAGCCTGGAAGGAGCCTGACTCAGGAAAGTGTATGACCATGGTCTTCGCAGCCACTGAAAATGCTATCTTCACCCTGTTTTTGAGCATTTTACATTGTGTAGGTTGCATTGGTGGCTGCAACAGGTGACAGATTTCAGTCTTTACCTGGGTGCAGACATCTGACACATCGGCCAGAATTTTGTTGGCAAAGCGAGGGCCCAGACGACGGGCCTGAAAACCAGGACAACCCTGCCTCAGCTATTTCTGGGATTCCTGGTCCCATTTTTTTGGTGGTCTGGCAATTAATTAATTGGCCAGAATCTTCGGGTCGGCATGCAGGGGCGGGCCCTGCTCGCCAACGTGTAAATTGATGCGCGGTGACATCGGGCGAGCACCCCGACGTCACCGTGTGTCATTCCGATTCTCAGTTCAGTGGGCGCACACTGGAGATGGCTGCGCACCCGCCGAAGTGTCAAAGGCTTATTGAGACCATTTAAAAACTAATTAAAACAATCAACGGAGCTGCCCGTCCAACCTTAAGGTTGGCGGGCAGGTAAAGAGCCCAGGCAGCCTTCGCATTTATCATGAAACCTCATCCACGGGCGGGATGAGGTTTCATGAAAGATTTATAAATGCAATAAATTTTTAAATTAAAATTCATTGACATGTCCCAGCTCATGTCGCATGAGGGGACATGTCTGAATTTTTTTTTTAATTCAACTTTTGAAACATGAGATTAAACTCCCTAAAGCAGCTCTGTGCCTCAGGGAGATTTCTGCGCTCTTTCGCACGCATGCGCGAAAGAGCGCAGGCTCCATTTCACTCCTGCCCGTACAGGGAGCGCTGAGCGCTTCCGGGTGCATGTCACGCTGGGTGGGCTTTAATTGGCCCACCCGCATAAAATGGTGGCATGCAGCCGATTGCAGGCGGCGATCGGCTGCACGCCTGCCCGCACCCGCCCAGCCCACACGACGGGGAGAAAATTCTCCCCTTTGTCTTTGGGGCTCCCATCTCTTTAAAAGGCAGGCTCCTCCTCCCTAGAGTTGCCAGCCAATTGGAGGGCTGGCACCCCTGCAGTCTCAGCAGTGCCACTGGGAGCAGTGGCCACTGCTGGGACTCAGCCTAGCTAAGAGAATGCCATGAAAGCAGGCCTCCTTGCTGATGAAATAAGTAGGGTCTGGAGGTTCAGCAGAAAGTCCCCAGCAAGGAGGGTGAATGGTGTTTGATGAGGGTGTTGTGGGGTTGCCATGGGTGTGGCTACTGCCCACAGACTGCCCAATTAAGAGGGTCCCCAAGCCCGCAAGGAGGCTGTCAGGGTTCACAAAGAAGTCTCCCGATGCAGTGGAGTGCCTCCCTGCCACTGGTAAAATCTAAGGAGTTGCTGGGAGGGGTCCACAATTGGCCACTTAAATGGTTCAATTAGTCCCTGGGCAGGAGGGCTTTCCTCCACCTTCCATGCCACTGGTAAAATACCGTGCCAGCAGTAAGACAATTGGCACTCCACCTCTTGCCTTCCCTCACCATATATGGGAGCCCTTGCTGAGGCTCAGCTAGGAGAATTACTCACTGAACACCTAGGGTGCATATGTCCTCCTGCTGAAAGCCCTTCTCCTCCTCATTCTCCCTCTGTGAGTAGCTTTCCCTCACTGTGTTGCTTCTGCTCATTCTCTCTGTCATGATGTAGTCCAAAGGGAATGCTTACCTGTGCACCCATTTCTGGCAACAACTGGCTTGCACAGAACAAAGTCCTCCAGGACAAAGTCCTCAGTACCTGCCACACCACTCCCTGTAGACATTAGCAACATTAACGAACTCTAGAACCACCAAACACTAACACAATCGCAGCAAGAGCTAATAGAAATCAGATCAGTATCAGGTCTGAAAGCAATTGTGATATTTTTAAATAGAGCTTGGGGAGTAGGGATTGTGGGGTTAGCTGGCGAGGGGGTGGTGATATTGGGGTGTCCTTCCTGCTTTTGAGCACATACGCAAGACCAAGAGAGAGAATTAGTTGGCGTCAGGGCCCAGGAAAGGGGAGCGCAGACAGTGTCAAACACTGGGACCTGGGGGTTGGGGGAGGCCCAGGCTTCATGTTGTAAATGGAGTTTCTTGTCATCCAGCCTGAGCAGCCATAGCTTCAGACCTGAAAGATCAGCTTTGAAAAAAATTGAATTGTCAGGCTGGCAGTTCTGGTTTTTCTTAAAGCCGGTCTTTTAGGTCAGTTTCAGAGTTGCTGCGCTGCTGCTTCTCAACTTTGGGCAGCATCGTGGTTCCAATTTTTTTCTGAAGAGCCTGCCAGAAAACCATGAAGCTGTCCAAAGTTCAGAAGCAGTGGCATAGCAACTGTCATGATAGTGCTCTTGGTTGAAAAATGGTAAGTGAAATCCCTGTAATTTTAGAACCAATTGGATGCTTTGTGTATGGGGTGGAACATAGGAACAGGAGTAGGCCATTCAGCCCATTGAGCCTGCTCCGCCATTCAATATGATCATGGCTGATCATCCATCCATCTTTTCCCCGCATTCTCCCCATATCCCTTTATGTCATTGGTATATAAAAATCTGTCAATCTCTGCTTTAAACATACTCAATGGCTGAGATTCTACAGCCTCTGGGGTAGAGAATTCCAAAGATTCACAACCCTCTGAATAAAAAAATTTCTCCTCATCTCAGTCCTAAGTGGCTTCCCCCTTATTTTGAAATTGTATCCCCTGATTCTAGACTCCCCAGCCAGGAAAACATCTTACCTGCATCTACCCTGTCTATCCCTTTAAGTATTTTGTAGGTTTCAATGAAATGACCTTTCATTCATCGAAGCTCTAGAGAATACAGGCCCAGTTTCCCCAGTCTCTCTTCATAGGACAGTCCCACCATCCCGGGAACAAATCTAGTGAACCTTTGTTGCACTCCCTCTCCGGCAATAATATCCTTCCAAAGGTAAGGGGACCAAAACTGCAAACAGTATTCAAGGTGCAGTATAACCAAGGTTCTATACAATTGAAGCAAGACTTCACTACTCCTGCACTCAAATCTCCTTGCAATACCTTCCTAATTGCTTGCTGTGCCTGCATGTTAGCTTTCAGTAATTATTGACAAGGACACATCTACACTTTCTAATCTCTCACAATTTTAGAAATACTCCACACATCTGTTCCTCCTACCAAAGTGGATAACGTTACATTTTTCCACATTATATTCCATCTGCTATGTTCTTGCTCACTCACTAAGTCTATCCAAATCCCCTTGAAGCCACTTTACATCTTCCTCACAACATACATTCCCATCTGGCTTTGTGTCATCTGCGAACTTGGAAATATTACATTTGGCCCCTACATCCAAATTATTGATATATATTTTGAACAGCTGGGGCCCAAGTACTGATCCTTGTGGTGCCCCACTAGTCACAGCCCACCAATGTGAGAATGACCCGTTTATTCCTACTCTGTTTTCTGCCTGTTAGCCTTAATTCATACCAGTATATTACCTCCTATCCCATGTGCTTTAATTTTGCCAACCAACCTCCTGTGGGGACTTAATCGAAAGACTTCTGCATATACAAGTACACCAAGTCCATTGACTCAATTCTGTTAGCAACATCCTCAAAAAAACTCCAACAGTTTTGTCAAATATGATTTCCTATTCATAAATCCATGCTGATATGCCCAATCAGATCATTATTATCTAAAAGTCCATTTATCACAGCTTTTATAACAGATTCCAGCATTTTCTCTACTACTGATGTCAGGCTAACAGATCTGCAGCTCCCCGTTTTCTCTATCCCTCCCTTCTTAAACAGTGGGGTGACATTTGCTACCTTCCAGTCTGCGAGAACCATTCCAGAATCTATGGTCTGAATTTTTCAGTTGGCGGGTGGGAGCGGTCGCAGAGCCGAACACCACCTGCGATCGGCTCTGTGCCGCCATTTTACGCGAGCAGGCCAATTAAGGCCCGCCCAGCGTTAGATGCGAGCCGTAGCGCTCAACGCTACCTGTGTAGGCTGGGGGAAGAGGGAGAGTCGGGGCCAGCGCGCAGTTTGCACATGCGCGAAAGAGCGCTTCAATCTCCCTGAGGCACAGAGCTGTCTCAGAGAGATTGAAGGCCTTTTGAAATTATTAAATAAATGGACTTCAAATTTAATTAAACATGTCCCCTCATGTGATTTGGGACGTGTTTTGATATTTCAGAAAAAATATTTATTTAATTAATTAAAGCTTTAGGAAACCTCATCCCGCTTGTGGACAAGGATTCCTAAAAAACGTGAAGGCCGCTTGGCCTTTTCGCCTGCCCGCCAACCTTAAGGTTGGACAGGCAGCGTTAACAATTACATTAATTACTTCCTTAATGGCCTTAATAGGCCATTTAAATATCGGCGGGTATGCAGCCGACTCCAGCACGCCGAACGAAACATCGTGATAACATCGGGACGCACGCCTGACGTCATCGCGTGTCATTTTACACACTGGCGTGTCGGGGCTACCCCCGCATGCCGACTGAAAAATCCTGCTCTATAGAATTTTGGAAGGTGATCACCAATGCATCCACTATCTCCATGCTTCTTCTTCCAACACTCTGGGATGTAGAATAACAGGTCCCATGGACTTATCAATCTTCAGTCCCATTAATTTCTCCAATACAACCTTCTTACTAATATTAATTTCCTTCAATTCCTTATATTCTCCCTAGTCCCTTGGATCTCTAATTCTGGGAGATTTCTTGTATCTTCCTCAGTGAGGACAGACGCAAAGTGATCATTTAGCTTCTCTGCCATTTCTCTATTCCCCATTATAAATTCTCCCGATTCTGCCTGTAATGGACCCACATTTGCATTTTTACAAACCTCTGGAAGCTTTTACAGTCCATTTTTACGTTTTTCACCAGTTTACATTCATATTCTGTTCTCTCTTTCTTTAACAGTTTCGTTGCTATATTCTAAAATGCTCCCAATCGTCAGTTATACTGCTATTTATGTCAACTTTATAGGCCTTTTCTTTCAATCTTTTACAATCCTTAACTGCCTTTGCTAGCCACGCTTCACTGACCTTTCTATTTGGGTTTTTTGTGCCTTCAAAGAATGTATAGTTGCTGTAAATTATGCAATAATTCTTTAAAGACTATCCATTGCCTGTATGCCAGCGTACCTTTTAATGTTTTTTCCCAATCCACCTCAGCCAATTTTCCCCTCATACCTTCATAATTTCCTTGGTTCAAATTTAACAACCTGGCTTCAGATTGAACTACCTCACTTTCAAACATAATGTAAAATTCTATCATATTGTGGTCACTGATCCCTAAAGGTTCTTTTACAATAATATTATTAATTATCCCTTTCTCATTACATAATACTAGATCTAAAATAGCCAGTTCTCTAGTTAGTTCCTCACATACTGCTCTAGAAAACCATCCTTAACACACTCCAGAAACTTGTCCTCCACAGCATTACCGCTCATTAGATTTACCCAGTCTATATGCAGATTCAAGTCATCCATGATTACTGTATTACCCATGCTTTGTGCTTCTTCAATCTCCTGATTAACATCATGCCTCACACCACCACTACTATTTTCTGGCCTCTAAACAACTCCTACCAATGTTGGCTGCCCCTTGCTGTTTCTTAGCCCCATCCAAATAGATTCCACATTTTGTTCTTTCAATCTGAGATCCTACCTTACTAATGTACTGATCCCATCCCTTATTATCAGCACAACACCACCTCCTCCTCCTTTTTGCCTGTCCTTCCTAAATGTCAAATATCCTTGAATATTCAGCTCCCAGTCTTGGTCACACTGTAGTCATGTTTCCATTATGACAATTAGATCAAATGCATTTACCTCTATTTGTGTCCTTAATGCACACAACAAGGTAAATGATTTAATGTAGAGTGCCCTTAACTTTGTCTTTTTAACATTATTCCGCATTCTAAGCCTAGTTGATGCTCACCTTTGTTTCGCCTGCCTTCTAATTCTGCCTATTTTTCTACTTCTTGTTACCAGCTTTACTTCCTTCCAATTTGAGCTACCCCTTAGGTTCCCATTCCCCTGGCAAGCTAGTTTAAACCCTCCCCAACAACACAAGCAAATCTCCCTGCAAGGATACTAGTCCTGGCCCTGTTAAGGTGTAACCCGTGCATCTTGTACAGGTCCCACCTGCCCTAGACCAGTCCCAATGCCTCAGAAATCTGATGCCTCCCTCATACACCAATTCTCCAGCCACATGTTCAATTGCTCAATCCACCTATACTCACTAGCATTTTGTACTGTGGGTAATCCCAAGATTACTGGTTTGAGGACCTGCTTTTTAATTTTCTTTCTAACTCCCTAAAATCTGCTTTCAGGACCTCATTCCTCTTCCTACCTATGTAATTGGTACCAATGTGGACCATGAGCCCTGGCTGTTCACCCTCCGCCAGAAGGATGTCCTGCAGCTGCTCCGTGACATCCTTGACCCTGGCACAAGGAAGGCAACAAGCCATCCTGGAGTCCAGTTTACAGTCGCAGAAATGCATGTCTAATCCCCTGACTATCAAATCCCCTATCACTACTGCTCTTCCAGTCTTCTTCCTCCCCTCCTGTGCAGCTGAGCCACCCATGGCCCCATGGACTTGGCTCTGGCTGCACTCCCGTGAGGAACCATCGCACTTACCAGAATCCAAATTGGAAAACCAATTAGCAAACAAGATAGACTCAGGGAACACCTGAACCTACCTGCCTGATTCTCTTGGACTGCCTGGCGGTCACCATTCCCCGTCTGCCTGCATGCTCCAAACCTGCGGTCTGACCACCTCCCTAAACGTTTTCTGCCTCACGGATGCACAACAGTGACTCCAGCCGGCACTTGAGTTCCAAAACCCGGAGCTCAAGCTTATGCAGCCGGTGAGGCATCCTGCAGATTTGCTCATCTAGGACACATGGTGCGTCTATGACTTCCCACATACTGCAGGATGTACATTCCACTCAGCCATGCTGCCCTGCCATACCATAAATTTAAAAACTATTTATTACAATTATAATAAGTAGAATAACTTACCAGTTACTCACCAACTAGCTCCTTCTGCTGCACTGAAGTAAGAAAAAGGTAGAAAAAAAAGGGAGCACCTTCTTCCCCTTCACTGAATTCCCCACTCAAACTCATATCAGTTCACTCTGCTTACAACCTGCACTCTGTGGGGGGAGTTTGGAGGGGGTAGGTTGGGGGCTTGTGGGGATGGGGAGTTTGGGGGGAGGGGCAGGGCTGGGGGGATATTGGGGGAAGTTGGGGGTTTTGGGGGTGAGGAGGGGTTGGGGCGATGTGGGGGAGATTGGAAGGTTGAAGGGAGGGATGTTGCAGGGTTAGGGGGATGTTGGAGGGGGTGTGTAGGATTGGGAGGGGTGTGTTGAGCATGGGGAGGGGTTTGAGAATGGGGGTTAGCTTTTAAGGTTTGGTTCCACAAAATTAAATACTGCACACTTTTCAAAATTCTCTTTTGAATTTAAACCAGCATATAAATAGCAGTTTAAATTTTTATTATGCTCTAAAGTAGACACAATTCTGATGACATACTGTGTTATGTACCAGAGGCTTGAGAATCTTGGGCCCTATCAAAATTTGTAAGAAACTAAAAACCAGGAGTGATGCAAAACAGGTTTTTGACTCTCTGTACCCATTGATTACTTTTGCAAAGTCTGGGGATGAAATCCCTATATGTCACTAAGAGATTGCTTAAAGAAAGGTTTTACATATCTCTACTCCATCCTAGGTTCACTCCACCCTGCTTAAAATCTAACTGAAGATGGTCATACTGTAGGACTGTGGAGGTGAGGATTCCCGATCATCCATTGTAACTTTTGCAAAAAAACAGCATACAGGTCTTTTACCATAAAGGCTTTTTACAGAAACCCAATCCCATGACTCTAGTGCTTCTAGAAATGATTTCTCTCGGGATTTTGCTGCAGCACTCTTTTTTTGCCATTGGAGTTCCTTATTTATTAATTACATTTTTTCCACTTAATTTGTCTGTTTCTCTCACACCTCAAACAACAATTAGAATTAAAAAAAAATATTTTTTGCACATTTATTTAGTGCAAATGTAACGCAACATCTATGGAACCTGTGGATAAACTGTAAATTCACGGTGTACAACACAATTGTATGACAGTGGGTTGGTGCCAGAGAAGTCAGAATGTATTAGCTACAGAACAAAAACAAAAATACCTGGAAAAACTCAGCAGGTCTGACAGCATCTGCGGAGAGGAACACAGTTAACGTTTCGAGTCCGTATGACTCTTCAACAATTATTGAAGCATTAGCTACAGAGTTGATTTGTTTTGTAAATGTAGTGATTTCTTTGTAGACACTTTCCTAACATCAGTTTATTGCTCTGTGATTAGTTATCCTTAGAGAATCAGCAATGGGCCTCAAATTTCACCATTGCTATAGTCTCTCTGCCTACTGCATGAAGGTATAATGAAAGAAAGACAAAACCTACATTATACAGCACCTTTCACAATGTCCCAAATCACTTTACAGCCAATTAAGTTCTTCTGAGCTATTGTGACTGGTATAGTGTAGGCAATGTTATCAAATGACAGAGCAGACTTGAGGGGTCAAATGGCCCACTCCTGCTCCTAATACGTTTGTTTGTATGTCATTCTGGATGGATGGGATGAGCTGGGCTAGATGGCCTTTGTTATCCATAATTATCTCGCAGGCAGAGGGTGGAATCATGGCTGGAATGCTGTTTAATTTGTTGCTAATGGGAATTTACTGTGAGGAGGCTTTGTGGGATAAAATTGCCAGGACAGGAGTGCATAATGGGCTCGTAGTGAATCAGTAACCCATTTTACATTGCACATGAGTCTCAAGAGATTTTTCCTTTGACTTCAATCTTGCCCTTTTGTTTGCTTTCCTATTATCCCAGTCTATCTTGTGCTTTTTATGAGTTTTTTGAGGTATTGAAATATCGTGATAAAGTTTTGTTGCATAGTAGATATTGAAAATATATTGTAGTGTAAAGCAGCAATCAGCAGTCTTCAGACTTGCTGATCAAGAAAACACAGATACAATTGTGAACCATTCGGTCTTTGCCCTCTGGTCTCTTAAAAGTTGTGTCACACAGAGATACCTGAGGGCTCAAATGCTTCTCACTGACATTGAAGACCTAATTTGTTCAATCATTCCTCTTTGTTGCTCAGGAATCATTTGATCTTACTACTCTGTGAGATTACTGATAAAATAAAATCCAATTATACCCCTTTAATGAATTAATAATATTAAATAAAATCATGCACCCAGGCAGAAGAAAGTCTTCTTCTACTTCTACAGAATGGAGAAGATTTTGTGCAGTTTATCTTGGTTGCAAGTATTGAATCTTTCCCAAAATATGAATATACTGTCACTGTTTCCATGGCCAGAATTTTGACGTCGGTGTGCAGGGGCGGGCCCGGCATGCCGACGCATATAATGATGCGCGGTGACATTGGGCATGTGTCCCGACGTCGCTGCGCATCATTTAGATCTTAGTTTCCTAATGGCCTTTACAGGCCTTTGACAGTTTGGCAGGCGTGCAGCCACCTCCAGGCAGGCGAAGAGCCCAAGCGGCCTTGCGTTTTTCAGGAAACCTCATCCACAGGCGGGATGAGGTTTCCTGGAGGCTTTATTAAATAAATAATTTTGTTTCACAATTCATAAAGATGTCCCAGCTCATGTGGCACTGTCACATGAGAGGCCATGTCTAAATAATTTTTATCCTTCTTTATTTAAAAATTTCAATATGAACTTAATCTCCCTGAGGCAGCTCCATGCCTCAGGGAGATTTCTGCACTATGCGCCCAAAAGAGCGCAGGCCTTGACTCTCCCTCCTCCCCCGACCTGTACAGGTAGTGCTGAGCCCATGTAAAATAGCGGTGCGCAGCCGATCGTGGGCAGCGATTGGCTCCGCCCCAACTTGCGCCCGCTCCCAACCAGCTCGTCTGACAGGCAGAAAATTCTGCCCCATATGGTGCAATGTGCAAAACATGTTAATGAGGGCTGAGGCAGTCACCAAAATCATGGTTACCATCTGCATGGTGTCATAAATGGGATATTTTCCTGCCAAATTAACAATAGTACATGCTGCTGTTAAAGTAAAGTTTGTACTCTTTGGTTTGTTTAATAGTTTCAGTTTAATAGTCAACTATTGCATGCACACAAACTAACACTGCATTATATCATTGCTGCCCTTAATATTAATGACCCATGCTGCCCTTGACATTAAGGCTGCATTTGACTGAGTGTGGCATCAAGGAGACCTAACAAAACTGGAGTCAATGGGAATCAGGGGGAAAACTCTCCACTGGATGGAGTCAAACTTAGCACAAAGGAAGATGGAGGTCAATCATCTTAGCTCCAGGGCATCACTGCAGGAGGTCCTCAGGGTAGTGTCCATGGCCCAGTCATCTTCAGTTGCTTCATTAATGACCTTCCTTCCATCATAAGGTCAGAAGTGGGGATGTTCGCTGATGATTGCACAATGTTCTGCACCATTCGCAACTCCTCAGATACGGAAGCAGTCCATGTCCAAATGTAGCAAGACCTGGACAACATCCAGGCTTGGGCTGACAAACGGCAAGTAACATTCATGCCGCACAAGTGCCAGGCAATGACCATCTCCAACAATAGAGAATCTACCATCTCCCCTTGACATTCAATAGCATTACCATCGCTGAATCTCCCACTATCAACATCCTGGGGGTTACCATTGACCAGAAACTGAACTGGACTAGCCATATAAATACTCTGGCTACAAGAGCAGGTCAGGGGCTAGGAATTCTGCAGCGAGTAACTCACCTCCTGACTCCACAAAGCCTGTCCACCATCTACAAGGCACAAGTCAGGAGTGTGATGGAATTATCTCCAATTCCCAACAACTCCAACAACACTCAAGAAGCTTGACACCATCGAGGACAAAGCAGCCTACTTGATTGGCACCCCATCCACAAACATTCACTCCCTCCACCACCGACGCACAGTGGTAGCAGTGTGTACCATCTATAAGATGCACTGCCTTAGCCAGCACCTTCCAAACCCACTACTGCTACCATCTAGAAGGACAAGGAAATCAGATACATGGGAACACCACCACTTGGAAATTCCCGTCCAAGTCACTCACCATCCTGATGTGAAAATATATCACCGCTCTTTCACTGTCGCTGGGTCAAAATCCTGACCCAACCCTAACCCTTCCTAAAAGCACTGTGGGTGTACCAACACCACATGGACTGCAGCAGTTCAAGAAGGCAGCTCACCACCAGCTTCTCAAGGGTAATTAGTGATGGGCAATAAATGCTGGCCTAGCCAGCGAAGCCCACATCCCTTGAATGAATAAAAAAAACAGACAATATTTTTAGCCAGATGCCAACAATGGGCATCATCATTTTACTGGAACTGTTGTGATTGCTCTGTGAATTGATTGGTGAATCTTGAAAGAAGAAAAAATATCATGCATGATTGAGGGGGAGGGTTAAATTCAGAAGAGGGAATAAAGTGTGCAGAAACAGGAGAAGCACCAGGGCCCATGATTTCTCTCCCTGGCCCTGGCTGGCTTGCTAAACTTTAAAATGACAGTGCTGGTGTCAACTCAGCATTATACCTGATTGATGTTACTGTCTGCCATACCCCGCATACTTCTGGCAGACATTCCCTGTGCGCACTCTCGTGCCCTCACTAAAATGGCCTCTGCATGACTTACATCATAGGTGTGGGCAGGCGACAGATGCCATTTTAAAGCTAAATCGACACTCATAGTGCTAAACAATAGAGTGCTAAGGAACCGAATTTTGCAGCCCATGACTCTTAGGTAAACAATCCAACTACAGAGCTGGTAAAAGAATTCTTCCAATTGTCATTTAGAAGCGAGATGATTATTATTTTCTTCCTCTGTGCAGATGATGTAGTAAATTCTTTCTATCTAATTACCACATAAATAATCCTAAATAATAAATAATCCTGCAAGTTATTGACTTTTAAATAACTGACATTAATAGCTGGCATATGAAAAGAAGTGCCGATTTATTCACAAGAGCCACATCAACAAGCTGATCCTGTTTATCACTGCTACACACAAATGATAACTTTGCCCTTATTCTATTTTACCTGTCCCAATATTTCTCAATGAATTTTGACAATCTACATCATAAATGAAAGAATAGAAAGAATGATTGGAATGCACTGTCAGATACATTTTAAAGGCATGTGGCACCTGGTAGAAATTTTAAATATACACTGGAACACTGTATAATGCTTGATTTCACTTGTTGTATTAAATATAGTTTTGATTTTCATCAACATACAAAGTTACATTTATAGCACAAAAATACTTATCAAGGTGTTAAAGTGCTTAATTCCCGTTTCTTAATTTGCAGAAATTGTTGGTTTCCGTCTTCTCTTGATTGAATAGCCTACATCTAATTCAACCTTCATTAAAATCTCTTTAAAGCAATATTCCCTCAACCACAGAGTCCAATAAGGTTATGCAACTGTTTCTTTTTGCAAGTCTTGAGTCTAAAATGTTAACATAAGTGGTATGTGTATAACCGCAGAGAAACAGAGCATTGACACAGCTTATCTCAAAATCCCAAAAAAACAGATAACCAGTATCAGGGTACAAAAACAAAAAAAATTCTGGAAACACTCAGCAGGTCAGGCAGCATCTGTGAAAGGAACAAAAGTTAACATTTCAGGTCATATGACCTTTAGGTCATAAGATCTAAAATATTAACTCTTGTTCCTTTTTCCACAGATGTTGCCTGACCTGCTGAATGTTTCCAACATTTTCTGTTTTTCTTTCAGATTTCCAACATATGTAATATTTTACTTTTTGTTTGTAGTATCACGGTACAGTTCTTTCACATTCACGGACATACTACAAGCCGATCCTGTTTATCACTGCTACACACACTATTTTAAACATGTTGCTGTATCATGACATGTTTAAACTATTGCATGAGCATGGGCACAAAGCAATGCAAATTAATAAAATGCAAAATGAAAAGGCTCCATGGATTTTAGCTCCTTTAGCCATTCTATAAAAGAAGATTGTCTGTGCAGTCTGCAGTTTAGTGGGTTAGTTATACCATTGGTGCAGTTTTTTTGCATATACTATTTTTGAAGTGGAGTCAGCGGACAGTACTGGATTGTATTGTCTGCTCACTTTGCTCTATAATCAGTTTATCAGCCTAGAAAACTGTTTCTAATCTGAATGGAATAGTCTTCTGAAGCTGAAAAGAAAGTGGATAACATATTTCTGTGAAAATTACATGGAATCCGATCTTCAGTTCCATATTAAACACAACAGAATGTTGGCCAGTTGGGAATTCCTTGACATCCTACTGCTATTCTGCATGACCTTCAAATTGGCTAATACTGGGTTTTGGTGAATGTATGAATGATTGTGTTTATTTATGTACCAGAGATAAAGGCTAATTCCAAGAATAAGCTTGACTGATGGGAGTGAGTCATCATTAGGTCTATCCCAGTATGAGATTTTCAAGATACTACAATAATATGTACGTTAGTAACAGTGGACTGTTAATGGAATAAAACGAATTATGACAACAATATTTCAGCAGCAGTAATAAATGTTTGAAAAAGAAAATATCAGACATGCTCTTGGCTACTCCACTAATCTTAAAGTAATATTTCAGAACTACTCCAACACCAGAAATAATAAATATTTCTGTAGTTTAACATCACCTCCCTTCATTACCTCTCCAAAATAACATTTTTCTAAAGAATTATTGTACATTAACTAAAGATCAAGGTGGATTCCCACGATAACTTTGCCTCCAAAATTTTAAAATGGTTTAACCATTACAACACAGTTCTTTTGGTTGCTGTGTAAATACAGCCATTTCACTTTACCTGCTTGTCGTATGCACTGTGCTATTAATGTGGTACATCTGCTGGTACCCTGATGACTCAGCTCATTAAAATAGTGAGTGACTGAACCGTATAAAGCAGGACCATCTCATTTTTGATCCATAGTCTATGCTGAGTTAGCTGATCTCTGACAAAGAGGCACTGCAATTGGCTTCAGCAGCTTGACATAGGGAGGGGAAAAGCTCAGGATTTCTGCTCCTGTTTGCAAGCTAGTGACCTCAACTGAAAGCGTGCCTATGTGGATGTCAAGATTGGGAACAGTTAAATACCTTGCTGATGCTCACTGTCTCTGCTTACTTGTAAGGAAGGGTCACTTACATAATTTATCAAAGGCTGTGTCACAACTATGAAACTGCATACAGTAAAGTGCCAATACCTTTAGAGGAAAATGGCAACAGGGACACTTGTTAGAAATAATTGTTTTTAAAAATTATCGTTGATTCTCCAGTTGGGCATTTTGAACAAGAATCTTTACTAGCAGAAATCACTGATTGGGAAATTGAAAACCCAAGGACTTGAATTTTCAATCCATTGAAATGAATGAATGAAAAATCAGGCACTGCTGGTCTGCAAGTTCCCAGCCAGTACTCCCTGTAGGTTATGCTGCTCGCCATAAGTAGCAATCAGGGAATCAGCACTGCTACCTATCACATCTCTGTGCATTAAGAGTAACAACTCCTCACAATAACAAACTGACAGTTGTAAGAGATACAAGTTATCCCCTCAGTGTTTCTGACTTGCCCAGATAACCCTGCAACATGCTGCATGCTTAGTTGCCTCTTTCTATGCTTTTTTTTATTCATTCATGGGATGAGGGTATCGATAACAAGGCCAACAGTTATTGTCCATCTCTAATTGCCATTGAAAAGGTGCTTGTGAGCCATCTTCTTGAACTGCTGCAGTCCATGTGGTATGGGTATACCCACAGTGCTGTTAGGGAGTGTGCCAGGATTTTGACACATCGACAGTGAAGGAACAGCAATATATTTCCAGGTCATGATGGTAGTGACTTAGAGGGGAACTTGCAGGTGGCAGTGTTCCCATGCATCTGCTGCCCTTGTCCTTCTAGGTGATAGAGGTTGTGGGTTTGGAAGGGGCTATCCAAGAAGTCTTGGCAAGTTGCTGCTCTACATCTTGTAGATGGTACACACTGCTGGCACAGTGCACCTGTGGTGGAGGGAGTGAATGTTTAAGGTAGTGAATGGGGTCCTAATCAAGCGGGCTGCTTTGTTCAGACGGTAAGTGTTGTTGGAGCTGCACTCATCTAGGCAATTGGGGAGTATTCCATCACATTCCTGACTTGTGCCTTGTAGATGGTGGACAGGCTTTGGGTCAGGAATCAATTGGGAAGTCTTACTCACGACAGAATTCCCAAATTTTGAGCCTGCTCTTGTAGTCAGAATATCTATTTGGCTGGTCCAGTTAGGTTTCCTGGAAATGGTAACCCCCAGGTTGTTGATTGTGAAAGATTCAGCGATGGTATTGTCACTGAATGTCCAGGGGAGATGGTTAGACTCTCTCTTGTTGGAGATTACCTTTGCATGGCACTTATGTTGCATGAATTTTACTTGCCATCTCTCAACCCAAGCCTGAATGCTATCCAGGACTTGCTGCATGCGGGTACAGACTGCTTCAGTATCTGAGGAGTTGTGAATGGAAATGAACACTGTGCACTCATCAGCAAACATTTCCATTTCTAACCTCATAATAGCAGGAAGGTAACTGATGAAGCAGCTGAAGATGGTTGGGCCTAGGACACTACCCTGAGGAACTCCTGCAGCAATGCTCTGGGACTGAGATGATTGGCCTCTCAAAAACATGATCATCTTCCTTTGTGCTATTTATGACGCCAGCCAGTGGAGAGTTTTCCCCATTATGTGCAGTGACTAGGGGTTCTTATTGCTACACGTGGTCAAATGCTGCCTTGATATCAAGGGCAGTCACTTTCACCTCTCCTATGGAATTCAGCTCTTTAGTTCCTGCTTGAACCAAATGGCCTTAATGAGATCTGTGATTTCACAGATCCTTACAAAATACACACTTCCTGTTTTCATACTTGTGTGGATTCTTTCCATTCTATATTCCTCTGTCTACATCTATAATTGAGACTCTCTATGTTAACTTGTCACATTCTAATTGTACTGTACTGCCAGAGCTGGTTCTGTTTTTGCATGTTCCAGCTCCTCAGCCCACACGATTGAGTATCTTGTCCTGCTCTACTGTCTTGATCTTGACATCTGTGGCATAATTTTATCATAACATGCAAAGGGAAAGCCAGTAATGGATGGGGAGCCCATTTGTCCTTGAAGTAGGCTTTGCTGTGGCTTTTTAAATCAGTCACAGCATTAGCATCTTGCTTCTGGGTTTCCTGACCGATCAAAGAGGATGGGATGACATGCTGAATCTGTCAAAGGAAGGATTTCTAGTTAAAGGGGTCCCAGCAGAGGTCAAAATAACCTGTACATTGATTCCTGAGGCTTCAGCAACCACAGGGATAAGACTGCCTCTGGGTCTCTGACCTAGAGGTCTTGCGGCAGGATCTGAGGGACTGAAGTGAAGTGATGCCTCCCAAGGACTGGAGGAAGACACCAAACTCACAAACCAAGCAGGCATGAATGGAAGAAAGCAGCAGGGTGTGGTCCCTCACACCTGATGACAGTGTCCAAGAGGTTCAAGGAACTCACAAGGGCAGGAAAGGTGACTGACATAAGACTTCCACAGCCCAACCCCCGCACTCTGACTTCTTCAGCATTCTCCTGCACAACAGTCTTCAACCAATACACCTTAGCTTTACTCATTCTTTTCTCTTCAGGCAACTCCAGGGAGGCAGAGTACTTGGCGGGGTGCGGGGTGGGAGTGCGGTGGGGCTTCCACTGATAGCCATCTTGTCAGCCATTGTCAATGCACCTGGTCTAATGGGAAGGAGTTCTTCCAGGATGCTGCAGATATCAGCAATGACCTGTTGTGAAAACTGGAGCCTCCTGAGGCACTGGTGCTCAGACATGTCAAGAGAGCTAATCCTCTGCCAGTAGACTCTGTGTTAGAGATCTCCCCTCCTTCGAGCTGGATCTCTATGTCCTTCCCCTCTGATCTGTGGAGCCAGAGGTGCAAGGTAGAGCTGCATAAACTGCTCCCATGCCACAGTGAAAGCTGACAGCAGGGAAGTACAGATCAAGGTGGGTGAAGTGTAAGACAGATGAAGACTTCCAAGAAGTTGGCAATCAAGCAGTAAGAGCAGAGTCTCAGAAGAAGTGTTGTTGGCACCAGTTTCACACCTAGACATGGCTGCAGCTATTCAGTTTCATTTTTTGATGCCTTCCCAGCCTCAGTTCCACTGAAGAAGTGCTCCCTGCTCCACTCTCGTCTAATTGACCCTGGCGAGTACCACACAGCCGGCTGTTAAAGTCAGAATGCTGAGTTAAATCCTCAGTTAATTATCTCCCTGAATATTTTAATTACTTGCCCAACTATTGGTGTTCCCTGCTCGCCTGCAAACCTGTTCAGGTTAAACTCGGAAATGGGCAGGAACATGTAGGGTTCCCAGCCAAACACTACTTTTTGGGTGTTTAACTTCCTGTCTGCATTGGAACCTGCCTCCTCTTGGCAGTTATAATTTGGCTCCTGGTGCGCAATAACATGACAGATCAGCATAAAAAAACAAAATACAAAATTTATAATACTTCAACTGACCAGAATTATTTAGTTTGTATTATAATGGATTATGTTACATTAAATGTTTACAATGTGAACAAAAATGCACTTCCTCTAGCTTGGTCAATGTACTGCTTTGTGAGGGGGAGGAGAGCAAACCTATAGAGGTCAATGGTCTAAAAAACATATTTGGTGGTCATCTACATTTGCACAGCCTCATAAGTGTCATTTTGGGAAGCTTATAGAATTAAATACAACAGTTAAGTCAATTTAAAAGTAAAAAGAAAAGAAAATAATAATTAATTTAGAAATGAATACTATTTATTTATTATTCTCAAATATTGGTAAAAAAAGCTTCAGGACAACAGGCAAAACTCTCCATTAAAACAAAGTGAAAATAGTTCAGATGCTCCATCCTATATTAAATATATTCATGAACTGAAACAGATCTTTTTTTAATTCAGGGATTATCTGTCAAAAGATTAAAATATGTCAGCAGGCTGTGAAAGGAGTGTGCCACTACCATTTCTTGCAATTTGTGCGATGTTTAAAAGTCATAAACTTTCCAGGTGAGCAATATTGAAGCCTGCTGATTTCAACTAAGGCATCTTATCATCATAAATGCTTTGAGTCCTTTTTGCAAAAAATAATTAAAATTAACGGAATTGAGCATTTCCTCTGTCATTTACAAGTCAGTGTGTTATGCTCCTTGGTCACATGGTGATGCGGAAACATTATGTGCTGGGACTGCAGCTAAAGCAACAAGTCTTCCTGCTCATGACGTCCCTGAAGACAGGAATAACACAGACCTCGACATGGCTGAACAACTACCGAGCCAGGTTCCTATTGAGAAACAGGAAGTTAATGGTGCTTCTGACATCCCAGGTGCTCCTACAAAATCTGTTGGAAGCACCTGCACAGATTATGGACACTGGATGTCATCCTAACCTTCGCCACTTGCCCAGATCAGTGATTAACAAGGGAAATGTTGGCACTCCTGTTGATTTGAATGTTTTAGCTATCACAGCTCAATCAAACTTGTTAATTATACAATTGATTAGTACACAGTAATTGTGTGATATGCTGGGATAGCAACTCTTAAGCAGGGGGCCATTTTCTATGGAGCATTCCTCGTGGCTACAGGAAGTTATGTCATCTGGGCCTCCACCAGTAGGGGAGAGCACCGGGCAGGGGAATTGATCCCCCTTGGCGCACCTCCAGTGCAGGGAGCGTCATCCTTGGCAGGCTGGGGGCAGAGCCAGGGACCATGAGAAACAGGCTAAAGAAAGAGCAGAAGCTGGAGAGTCTAAGGCCTATGCTGGGGTCTGAAGTCTAGGTGAGGAGAACTGGAGCAGTCATCCAGCTGATATGGACTCTGGAGTATGGCCTGGACAGCTTACAATCCCCCTGAATCTGAGTAGCCATGAGAAGCTGGAGATACCGTTTGTGGAACAAAAACAAAAATACCTGGAAAAACTCAGCAGGTCTGACAGCATCTGCGGAGAGGAATACAGTTAACGTTTCAAGTCCCTATGACTCTTCACCAGAACTAAGGAAAAATAGAAAAGAGGTGAAATATAAACTGGTTTGTGGGTTGGCGGGGGGGGTGACAGGTAGAGCTGGATAGAGGACCAGTGATAGGTGGAGATTGCCAAAAGATGTCATAGACAAAAGGACAAAGAGGTGTTGACGGTGGTGATATTAGCTAAGAAATGTGCTAATGGTGACAAAGGGTAGAAAGCAGGACGAGCAAGGGACAGATAGCCCTAGTGGGGGTGGGGTGGGGGGGAAGGGATAGAAATAG
Source organism: Cetorhinus maximus (assembly GCF_964194155.1). Classification (NCBI taxonomy): domain Eukaryota; kingdom Metazoa; phylum Chordata; class Chondrichthyes; order Lamniformes; family Cetorhinidae; genus Cetorhinus; species Cetorhinus maximus. The sequence goes on from NW_027598564.1 coordinate 19,876, forward strand.
GCTAAAAGGCAGAGATAAAACAATGGATGGAAATACATTTAAAAATAATGGAAATAGGTGGGAAAAGACAAATATATATAAATTATTGGAAAAAGGGGATCGGAAAGGCGGTGGGATGGAGGAGTCAGTTCATGATCTAAAGTTGTTGAACTCAATATTCAGTCCAGAAGGCTGTAAAGTGCCTAGTCGGAAGATGAGGTGCTGTTCCTCCAGTTTGCGTTGAGCTTCACTGAAACATTGCAGCAGGCCAAGGACGGACATGTGGGCATGAGAGCAGGGTGGTGTCTTGAAATGGCAAGCGACAGGGAGGTCTGGGTCATGCTTGTGGACAGACCGAAGGTGTTCTGCAAAGCGGTCACCCAGTCTGTATTTGGTCTCTCCAATGTAGAGGAAACCGCATTGGGAGCAGTGAATGCAGTAGACTAAATTGAGGGAAGCGCAAGTGAAATGCTGCTTCACTTGAAAGGAGTGTTTGGGCCCTTGAACGGTGAGGAGGGGGTAAGTAAAGGGGCAGGTGTTGCACCTTCTGTGGTTGCATGGGAAGGTGTCGTGGTAGGGGGTTGAGGTGTAGGGGGTGTTGGAGGAGTGAACCAGGGTGTCCCGGAGGGAACGATCCCTGCGGAATGCCGCCAGGAGGGTTGAAGGGAAGATGTGTTTGGTGGTGGCATCATGCTGGAATTGGCGGAAATGGCATTTTTCCAGGTATTTTTGTTTTTGTTTCGGATTTCCAGCATCCACAGTTTTTTGCTTTTATCATACCGTTCATGGTCTGGACGGCAAGATAATCTGGTTCACATGTTCCAGCGGAACTAGCAAATAGAATGCTACAAGTGCACCGGCTCTCAACTTTCATTCTCCACTGCACTTTGAGTTCAGTTTTAAGCCCAAGTCCAGTTTGTGAAGATTGGGGATAGAGAATAAATGAAAAATGTTCAGTATCACAACACGGCACTCCTTCTGGGCCTGAATTCTATCCTGCCGGCCGAGCGTGATCGGCAGGGCCGGAAGTGGATGCGAAATCCGCTCCTGCCCGCAATCAGTTTCCGACAGTGGTTTCATGCTAGCTGGCCAATTATCTGCTGGCCAGCATGAAACTTGCACTGAAGGAGGCTCAGTGCTGCCAGAGGGGGCGGGAAGAGGGTGGGTGCTGGGATGAATGAGAGTGCGGGCAGGGGGTTTAAAAGGAATTCCCTGAAGGCTGGGAATCGTTGTGGAACTGCTTTAGGGAGCTGCTGAGATTTTCCAAGGGTCAGACAACTGTTTTGAGAATCTGTGCTGTAAAGTGTGACTGGAATATGTCTTCTGCACCCAGAACCCAAGCCAGGCGGGATGGAAATGGCCGGAGCCAGCCTTTTGAGAGGAGTGGCTGCAGGTTCTCATGGAGGCTGTCAATTCACGATGGGAGATATTGCTGCTGGCAAGAGGAGACCACCACACTTAACAAAGAAGGCATGGACAGAGGTGGCAACTCTGGTCAGCGAATATGATGTAGTCTGAAGGACCTGGGAGCAGTGCAGGAAGAGGTTCAATGACCTTCTGCGCTCTCCCAGGCTCTCCATATGTAACCATGGAGAGACGTTTCTGTGTATGACAGCACTTGTTGGGGCTCACAGGTGTGAAGTCCCAAGCTTGATTTGGCACACTTTCCTGTGCCAATAAAGACTGTATGTGATTAGAAAGGATGGCTGGTATGTATGTACGGGTGAGGTGCCATGATGTGACGGATACCTGAACCTGTGTCTTTGGTGGGGGAGGCTGGTAAGTTCTGGCATGTATAGGGGGGGATTAATGAAAGTCCTTCCAGCATCTGCATCACACCCTCCCTCTGTACCATGCGCCAGCACAGGTACAGGCATGCCAATGGGTATAAGCGTCTCGGAGCAGATGGTAGTGAACACTGCAGAAGACACATCACACTCACTTGAGGAGTTCGCGAGGCACAGAGTCCCCAAGGTGCAGCACTCGGATGATTGCTGGAGACTAGGACGATAAGTCCAAGGCAGATGATGAGCCTTTGGAGTCATCCATGAGGCGGCAGGTGTTGGATGTCCAATGAGGGTATGCGTGAAGATCTGGCAAAGATCCGTGAGAGTCTGCGTGCCATGGTCTCTGTACTGGAGGGGTCTATGCGGAGTGTGAGCACTGCGTTAGTTCAGGGCTCTGAAAGCATAGCTTCCTCCATAGAGAGAGTGGTGACTCTCAAGGAGAGGCCGCTCCAGGAACTCAATCAGGGGTTTCTGGGGTTGTGTTCAGACCTGGGAGCCCACACACTGGCAGTGACCTCAGCAGATCACTGCCAATATGAGAGATGGATGAGAAAACTAGTGATTCTGCTGGCACCCCGTCCATCTCTGGTGAGCCACGAGGGTCAGACAAACCTCATGTTGGTAGATGACTGGTGCATTGGTGCATGCATCTGGGGGCTCCTCTCAAGGTGCTCCTGATGATGGCAGCTGTGCCTCCGCCCCTCTGCCAGTGACCATCGCATCTGAGGAGACTGCGACATGCCCAACCATGGCGCTGGACTCTCCCGTCCAGTCGGCCAGTCGGGCTCACACAGACCCCAGCGATCAGAGGAAGCCTGCCAAAGTCATCAAGGCCATCGGGGCATTAGAGTCAGCAGCCAGACTTCAATGCAGCTGCCGGTGACGGGGAAGCACCAAGACGTAGCACTCGCAGGCGGAAAGTTAAGTCACTATGATCACATAGGGAGTCTCACGGGTGAATAATTTTTCATTGACGCATATGTAGTCTCCTTGCGGTCATTTGGGCTCCTAGCTTTGGAGTCCTCATTGAAAGTCCTCTGAATCAAGGTCTCCACGATCTCCCTGCCTCCCATAAGCATCCTCAGTGCTGGATCTTGCTCCTCACCCTGGGAGTGACGCAGGATGTAGGCACCATGGCAGCTTCCTGGATACCTGGCACAAACCTGCAGTATCTCACTCTTGTGATCACACACAATCTGGACGTTTAGAAAGCGGAAGGCCTTTCTAAAAACAAAGGCACCCGGCTCCCCTGCTGGTGCCTTTCTGAGCACATGCGTGGAGTCAGTGTCTCCCTAAATTTGGGGAAATCCTGCAATTGCAGCAAAGCCTCTGACTCATTCTGCCTGGCTGGCTTCATCTGTCCTGATCCTCCGAAACAATGCATCTGTAATCAACTTGATGCAGCTGTGCACAGCGGATTGTGAGACTCCACAGAAATCTCACACTGACCCCTGTAATTGTCCTGAGGCATAAAAATTCAGGGTCGCTATCACCTACAGAGCCACTGGCATTGGGTAGCCACCTACACAGTATGAGGCTATTTCAGGGCCGATCACATCATAGATAGAGGTGATTGTTTCCCTGGAGAAGTGGAGCCTTCTTCGGCACTGTACTTCTGCTATACCTCTATTATGTCTAGGTAGCATGACCACTACCAATACACTTTACCTGCTCAGTATTAGTGCCTTCTCCTGACCCTTCTCCCTTGCAAAGCCTGCTGGCCCTCCACTCCTTCTGGCTGCATCTCTCGATCCCGAGGGCAGACTCTGGGATGGTGCCTGCAGGCAACTGGCCTCCTCTCCCTTCAGGCCCTCTCCTCTGCTTCTGAGGTGGTCCCTCCAGCTGAGTACATAATCCCCATGTCTGACCTGATGGTTGCACAGGTTTCAGCACCGAAGGGTCCTTTCTGCAGAAAGCCTTTGCAAATGTTTAACCCTCCTAGAATTATCCAAATACTCCAAAAACGATCTATAATGCACTGACTTCCAACCCACTTCAAAACTCCCAAATCCTCACCTCTCCAACATCTTCTGGGCCTTTATCCCGCCCTGGGTGTAGAACGAATGAAAAACGTGAAGGCCGCCTGGCCGATTGGCCCGTGCGCCAAGCATAAAAGTATATGGGCCAATCAAAATCAATGTGAATTGAGGCTTTAATGGCCTTAATTGGCTCTTTAATTGTTGGCGGGCTAGTTTCTGATTTCAGCATGCACACGCTGACCGAAGTATCGCACAGCGGCATGCTGACGTTGGGACACCCTCCCCGTGCCCGCATGGCAAAGGTAAAATTCTGGCCCTGAACTCAAGGCACACTGGCTCCCATTGTGTAACAAGCAAATCCACAACACTGCTCATTCGAGACAAGGAGTTGAGCTTTCCACAGTTTTTCTATGCTTTGTAGTGTCGAACAATGGTTGTCCATTGTTAAAAAGTTCACTTCTTTAAGATAAGCTTTTGCACAAATGTATTTATAGGTTTAATGCCGATGGAATAAAAGATCATTGTGCTGGAAGTTTCATGTATTCCATGTGCTTAGGTCATGCGTTACATTGTGTAACAACCTCTTGTGTGGCACCTTATCAAGTGCCTTCTAAAAATCCAAATATACTGTATCCACTGGCAACCCCGCTTATCAACCCTGTGAGATACACATTCAAAAAACTCTGATAAATTTTTTAAAACATGATTTCCTTTTCATAAATTCATGTTGACTCTGCCTAATCATATTTCTAAGCGCCCTGTCACCACATCCTTAATATTAGGTTCCAGCATTTTCCTTCATACACATCTCAGGCCAACTGGCTTACATTTTCCTGTTTACTCTCTCCCTCATTTTTTTAACAGACAGGTTACATCTGCAACCTTCCAATCCACAAGGGCTATCTTAGAATCTAGAGAATTCTGGAAGATGAAAGGCAATGAATCCACTATCTCTGCTGTGGATCCACAATCTTTTAAAAATCTAGGATGTAGGCCATCATGTCCATTTGGCAGTTTTTAGTTCCATTAGTTGCTTCAAAACATTTTCTTTCTTAATATCAATTAATTTACATTCCTCATTCTCATTGGACTCTTGAGGCTTAATTTTCATTTCTGACTCTGAGCAAACCTAAATCGGGAGGGCCAAAGTGGAGGTGGATGGGGCTGCAGTTTTGAGTTTCTGTGACGATTCTAGCCACCGCCGTTTTCATCGGGTTGGGAACTATGGCAGGTCGCAACCCGATGCTCACATAAAGTGGCATCAGGTTGGCAATTTAAATTCCTGCTAGAAATTCAAGTTTCCCTTCCCGTGGTATTTTCGTATAGACGGGTGGGTTCCTGAACCTCACTAGCTCGTGAATGTTTGGGGAAGCCTGCCGTGGAATCAAGAATATTTTGACAAGTAAGTTTAAAAGGTCTTGACAATGCCTCCTCATATCCCCCATGCCCCCTCGTATATCCCATGCCTCCTCATATCACCCCATGCTCCCTCTACCCCCATGCACCTTCCATATCCCTTCCATTACCCCGATGCCCTTTCCATGCCCCCATCCATCCTCCATATATACTCTCTCAGTATCCACTATGTACAGAGCCAATGACCCAGTGGTAAGTCTGGCAAGTTATTGAACACTCAGGAAACTGACACAATGAACAGAGACTTTGGAAACCTCTTTTGAAAAAAATTTCTCATCTTACCACCTCATAAAAGTGACAATCAACCATAGCCGTTCATAGCATTAAGAAATAACGTTTTGATCCTTTAAATACTTATTAATCTTGTCCAAATAAACAAACAGGCATTGACAAACCACATCAACAAAAGAATCATTAATTACTTCATAAAGCTGTCAATCAAACATCCTAGCACTCCACTATGCAACTGTAAAAACCCCTGCTGAGCAGAGTGCATTAGCCATTCTTGGAGCTTAGCCAAGCATTTATAATGAGGCCCTTGGCCTACCTCATACCAGGTCATATTTACCCATCACATTTGTGCTCACTGCTCTACATTGGTACAGTAAAGCAATATCTCAAATTTAAAATTATCATCCTTGCTTTCAAATCCCTCCACAGTCTCATCCCTCCCTATCTGTGTAATCTCCTCCACTTCTACAACCCTCTGAGGTATCTTGGCTCCTCCAGTTCTGGCCTCTTTAGCATCCTCAATTTAAATCATTCCACCATTGGTAGCCATGCATTCAGCTGCCAAGACCCAAAGCTCTGGAATTCCCTCCCTAAACCTCTGCCTCTCATTCTTCCTTCAAGACACTCCTTAAAACCTACCTTTTTGGCCAAGCTTTTGGTCAACTTCTCTAATAACCCTCTGGCCAGAATTTTTTTGCTGAGCAGGCGGGTACGCGCCTGACTCGTTTGAACATAAAATAGCACGTGATGACATTGGGCAAGTGTCACACGATAATTCGGTCAGCGAGCACTTACTAAACTTGGAAGCGTGCCCACCAACAATTAAGAGGGCTATTAAGTCCATTAACAGTGCAATTAACTGGAATTTTTCACTGCCCGCCCAATGTTACAGTTGGCGGGAGGACGAATCGGCCAGGCCACCTTTGCATTTTTCAGGAAACCTCATCCAAGGGCGGGATGAGGTTTCCGTTATTAAATCAAGAAAATAAAAATCTATGCACAGAATTTTTATAATGCCTATGCTCAGGTGACTGCTTGTTTGCGTGGACATTTTTTTCTGGATTTAAAACTCTTTATTTGATACTTTTGAAGTCTTCAGCTCCCCGAGGCAGCTCACTGCCTTCAGGGAGATTTCTGTGAGCATTCAGTGCTTGCCCTCCTCCTGCCCCCAACCCAGGCAGCGCTGAACATATCAGCACACCCTTCACGTTGACTGGCCGTTATTTGGCCAGCCAGCATGAAATCGCGGTCGCGGCCACTCCCAGGCCCGCCGATCACGCTGCACGCCGACCTAAAAATCCTGCCTCTTATGTGCCTGTGTTTGATAAGCCCCCTATGAAGCGCCTTATGGCATCTTACTACATTGAAGAAGTTATATAAATAAAAGTTGTTGTTGAATCCTCACAATTTCCAGTATGTTCTTTGTGTTTTCTAGTGTGAAGGCAGATACAAAGAGAGGGATTTTAATCTGGAAAGGTGGCTGATTAAATATGGCTGAAATTCACGCACAATGGGTTGCTCGCAGAAGCCGGCCTACTTCTACCTTTAACCTCTGTGTTCGGATGCATGCCGCAAACCCCTTCAGAAGAGATGGGCTGCCAATTATAATAGGTTAGTTTTATTTGACCTATAACTATAAGTAAATGGTTTTCTGGGCTCTGTGTAACTTACTAGTGAAATCAAGGGAAGAAGGATTTGGGGGGGTTGAAAAAATGAAGTGGAAAATAGTCCTTTAAGTACCGGGGGTGATTTTCATTACATTGGAGATTATTTCTACTACTTTGGAGCTATCTACACTTTTTATCTGTCAAGCATCAGCTCAGCATGGGTGCCGCTTATGCAGCTTTACCTTGGACCTCAAATGAGGAACAAGATGAGCAGCAGTTGCAACGGCATCAGAAGCAGGAGCAGCAGCAGTCTTCTCCTGATCCATCTACTCCACAGTTAAGAGGGGATGAGCACAGAGGTGAGGCTTGTAGAAAGCAATTCCACCAACACAGGGGTTACAGACAGAGGATCAGCTTCCTAAACATTTCCAAACACCAGTTCCTCAGGAGGCTCAAGGTTTAATGCCACTGGCTGCAGGCACCTTGCAAATGACCTGCTGCCAAATGGACCAGGTAGGCATGTATTGCCACTGGTTCTCAAAGTCACCACTGTCCTTAATTTCTTTACCTCTGCATCTTTCAAGAGATCAAGAAAACATATTTTCAAAATGTCACAATCTGTCGTCCATGTGGCATCTCAGAGGTGACCAATGCCATGTTTGCCAGGGCCGGTGATCTCAAACACCCTGGAGTCTTTGAGGGGAAACCGTTGCAGTTGACAATCAATGTGTATCTCATATGCAACCAGAAAAGGTCACCATACATGTCTGTGCAAGATTCCTAGGTTGCTGCCACGATGCTTTCAACCTGAGCCAGTTAACCCTGCCTGAGCTTTTCACACTTCAAAGCAGAATTAGTGGATGGTGCCTTGGAGACAAGGGTTGCTCACTGAAGGCGTGGCTGATGGCAGCCATTAGGAGCCTACACAATGATGCCACGGAGAGATACTATTGAAGCTGCCTGAGCACAGATCTGTCATCGAGCAAGCAATTGGGATGCTAAAGATGTGCTTTAGGAGCCTGCCAGATCCAGAGGTGCTCTTCAGTATGCACCAGCCCAGGTCTGCAGAATGACAGTGGTGGGCTGCACCTTGTACACCATAGTGTAGCAGCGAGATCTGGAGCTCCCTAAGGAAGAAGGTGCTGGCTAACCGCCTCTTCGGTGCAGCTGGAGGAACATCAGTAACAGGAAGAGGATGGACTGGATGTGGTGAGGCCACCAGCAGCAGTGGTGCCCTAATTCTAGCAAGCTTCAGTTAGACTGAGGCAGTGAGTCCATCTGGCAGCCACATTCTGATCCCAATTGGCCCTCAATCTCCAACACAAAGGAGTCCTGCAATCAATAAAGCATCCTTGTCACAGACACGCATTATTAATCTTTAACTCTTTCCTACCATTCATCACAAGTGAGAATGCCACTTTTCCCCAGGAAAAAATGGGAAATATGGGAAAATGGTGCAAATAATGTTTATGTGGCTGAAAAACACCAATTTAACAATCTAACATTGCGTTAAACACCCATGTGCATACCCTTGTGTAACTACAAATCTTTATATTTCCTTTTTCTTCTACTCCAACCCGGTGCAGCTCCTGTGGCTTCAGCAGAGCTAGAAGCAGATCTGTGTTCTGACTGCTGACTTGTTTTTAGCTGGCATCCTCTGCATTTTGGAGCCAGTGAGGCTCCATCAAAGACTGCCCCACCTGCAGTTGTGCAGACTTGGCCATCCGGAACATGTGAGCCACTGATTAAGAGGAGGCAAAGGGTGAGAATTGGAGGCACTTTGAGCAGAGTTCCAAGTCACTTTTCTTCATCTTCCCTGTCATGGCCTACCTCATATCCCTGCTAGGAATAAGCTGGAAAACATTTTGCTGCACCAATTAGTGTGGTGTTCAATGGCCAAAGCTAGGTTTTCATTAATCCTGTTTAAGGTGGCATTCTGATGTGTAAGCTATCAGTTTGCTACATCACCTGCTCCATTAAGGTGGACACTCTTCCCATGGACATAGACATCATCACAAAGGCCTGCGTCATTTTGGATCTCATGTTAAAGACGGACTCCTCTAAACTTCCTCCAAGTGTGAACAGTAGCTGTTTCTGCTGCTGCTCCAGAATTATTCTTCGTCAGCAATCTCCAAAGGTTCAGCATATGAATCTAGCTGAGCACAGCTTGGAACATCCAATAGGGACACTCCAATGCTAGCCCTATCCCCACTACCTCCTCCTGCTCACTTGTGATGTGTGAGACACCATGTGACAACCCAACTATTTGTCGTGGTCCTACCAAGGTGTGTGTATCTGAGCTGATGGACGGTGGGGAGAAATCCTGTGACAGAGCATCAGAGTGAGTGACCTCGTTGAAGAGACTTTGTCCTCTCTGCACTTCCTCCAATGGGATGCTTGATGGGCCTCCGGGAGATGAAAGACATGATTTAGAACTGTCAAGCCAAGAAGGTGTTAAGTCATCATTGTGCACATAATAAAATTTCAATGGCTGCTGACATCAAGTCAACATGTGTGCTATATGTTATGTGCTTGTGTAATACTTAATTCTGTCCCAGATAACTGGGAGGTCACCATCTCATGTCTGATGGCCAGGAGTGCTGAGGCATAGCTTATCTGCAGCACACCCTTTGCTGCAGGTATCAGGATAGAAATGGTTAGATGACTACCTATTCTTTGCCTCTCCCTCGTGTTCTGTGCTCTCTTTCCCTGCAAAGAGGAAAAAAGGAGACCTATAAGTGAGAATAGTGGAATGTGTTCAATGAATGAATGGGCAACGCTTGTGAAGGGTCGCTGTGAAGCATGGGTGTGACATTTGATTAAGGTGATGTTGAGTGTCTGTGGTGGGTGGTCAGATGGGAATGAGAGTCTATATGAAGATTAAAGTTCCCCACCATTACATTATCCTTGTTTGGATGCTCCTGTAATTTCCTGATTTATACACAGCACCACAGTATAATTTTTTTTAAGGGGGCCTATAAACTGCTTCAACCATTGTTTTCTGCCCTTTGTTATTTCTTAGCTTTATCCATCCTGGTTTTTTGGGTTAAGATCCTTTCTCTCCACTGCCTTTATATTATCCTTTATTATCAGGGTCACCCTACTTACTTTTCCATTTTGTCTATATTTTCTAAAAGTAAAATGTCTACCAAAGTAGATTGGACACCATATAGCCATATCTCATTAATAGATACTAGATCAAAATCATTTATCTCTGTGCCATTAATTCATTGTTAAGAATGCTTCATGCATTCAGCTATAACGGCTTTAATTGTAACTTTTTATTATTTTTCCCTGATGTGGCCTTAATCGCTAATGCCGTATTATCATTACTAAACACTCTATCCCTTCCTGACACAATTTATTTGATTTTACCCAATTTATAGGGTTACACACTGAATTAATAACAATCAAATTCATATCACAATATACAATGTTTAAGTTAAACTGATTCAGTTATTTTGCATTAGTCTGAGATTTGGCTAGGGCACCCAGGCGCCAGTTCTGTTAGGCCTATGTGTTAATACCACCTCTGCTTCTACCAGAGATTGTAGACCCAGGAAGATAAACCTCCACTCTCAAGAGAAATAATGCATTACAAAGCTTCAATTCTCCAAAACAAAAGTTACAAAATTGTGTCACGTCATGTAAGACGACCTGCAGTTAGCTAATTCAACTCCCACTGTATTGCTTGTTGAGGGCATGGTCACTGTAGCCCTAAAGGTTTCCCCCTACAACTCCTTCATGGCAGCTGCAAGATACAACATCAGTCAATCTCCAGTTCATGCTTGTATTAAACAAAAAACCGATGTCACATGCAGGCCAGACTGGGCAGGGATAGGACCTTTGTTACCTGAAAACCTCTATGCTGGTAAACCAGTAGCTGGGTAAAATATCTTGATTTCGAGGGTATGAGTGAAAACAGGAAGGAAATGCAATGAAGTCTTCCCTTCTGATCTGTGGAGAAACATGGAAAGCAGGGAAGGGGAGGATTTGGATGACTAGATGTCTGGTTTTGCCAGGGCAGTCCTGTTTTTCCAATAAATGTTCCAGTGTCTCGAGAGTTTTCTCCAAATTGCTCAAACTTTCCGGTTTTCGGCTTCCCTGGGCCCTCTCCCCTTTAAACACGCACCTCGCGTTCCATTCACTGTGGGCAAACTCAAAAGAAAACCCTCTGGGCATCAGAGTGATATCTATCCGCTGACCACCATCCAAGCAGCTGCCCCAGGATGCTCCCGCTCGCACAGACATTTTTTCCCACCGGCATCCAGAGCCGGGGAAGGAATCAGCCTCTTGGTGATGACAGAAAGAAGGACAATGGCGTCCACCAACCCCAGGCGGCACCTGATGAGGTGATTGGATGGCGCCCATCCGCAAACCACCAATCAGCGCTGAGGAAATTGGCAGGCAAGTTCGGTTGAGCAGTGGCACATTCAACCAAACTCATCATCGAAAGATCGCGTGGCTCCGGGCGCAAAACAAAATCTCCCACCCTTGAGGTACATCTGCCGGTTCAAAATCCAGCTCCTGGTTGAAAATATCTATTTTTAGAACCCAGTGTACAAATGAGAATAAACGAGCCCTTTAAATGGAGGTTGGTCTGACCAATGTGCCTTGCACAGTAAAGTCTGAGTGGAATAGAAGATTCTGGTATCTTGTGACAAACGAAGCCTTGGTTCAGTTTTTTTTATATATAAGAAAATGTCATTGGAACAAAAGTTTGTAGTTCGTAACTGCTGTCTTCAATAACTCGTGTCTTTCAGGTCGCCAACTGTGACTGAACATGTTCTGGGCGATGTCACCACGTGACTTCCTACTGTCAACTGCCCCTCCCCCAGACTCCTGCCATTAGTCGCCAAACATATGCATCTTCATGGAGCTCCATCTTCCCAAGGCTTTGTTTCCACTTGAAAATCTGGTCACCCTGGGTAGGATTGATATTGCTAAAGAAATGTAAAGGCCAGTAAGCTTGAGCAGAAAGTAGAAGAGGTCTGAAGGGGAGTCTAACTTTGACACTCAGTGGTGAGGTCATTACATTTCTTTCTGCATTACTGCCAGGCTCTGGAGATAATGCTGTGTTTGTAAACATATTAAAGGTTGACATAAATGGAAACTAGGTGCCTGTTTTGAGAAGAATCCCTGCGTAATTAGAACAGATACTTTGGAAGTTTTAATTTAAAACTGTAGAGAGTCAATTATTGAGCTGACAAATTGCCTGTTCATGGATTGAAGGACAGGTGAAGAAATCGACAACACATTTGTTCCACCAGCATAATAAGATTTTCTAATTATTAGTAACAGATGTATTTTAGTTTTACACAAATATTTAGATGTCCTTAAATAATTGCTTACAGTGTGAAACTTGCCAAATGCTGATCATGCCACAGCTGTTCTAATACAGCCTGTTACATGAAACTAGAACAGGCTTTCCTATGTCTTTGGTTACCTTTAGCATGCCCTATATGATTTACTTACGAGGCCAGGGCACTGAACCTGCAATCATTAGGGTTAATGTTACCATAATATTAGACTGTTCATTCAATTAGTGCTTAGATTACTGACTGTCTCTTCATTCAGCAAGTTATAACTGTAGTAACACTCAGACACAGCTCTAAGTCCCTCAATCCCACTTTCCTTTATAAACTCAACTTGCTTGTCCATATGCCTGGCGACTCAGACATGGTATGTCACTTCTTCAGAAGCTTTTAAAAATGTGTCTATTTCAGCTAGAAATAGGAGAACCAGACATTGAATTTTACTCGGGCAGTATAGGAATCTATAATGCCAGAATTATTCATTGCAGTTTTGCAAAAATTATATTTTCAGCAGTAACATATGCTTTAATAAGAAATCTGTGTGCAACTGTACTTCCTACATGCCGTACAAACTTCTGATGGTCTGTCAGAGTCCTTTCTTTTATTACACTTGTGCAGATAAAGAAATATATGATGTTAGAAGTAAAGCTGGAGAAAAACCCAGAACCACCTACTATCAATCAGGAACAGTTAAGCAGGCAACCTCTATGGATCGGATTGTATTTTTTCTTCAATTGAACGCAACTAAAAGACTGTTTTATTCTTGGGAATCATTTTTGTTCAAATTACTAAAATGACTATTCAAGGATACTTGTGGCATACTTAATAACAACTTTTATCATGGAATTACTGAAGCAGATAATATGAAAGAGCTGAATTCCTTAAATAGAATGGTTATTGACTGTCATCCTAAGTATAACAAGTTAATTCATTTCCATCATACTGTCAGGCTCTATAATGCCTCTAAACTACAGTAGTTACAATTTAATTAAGTACAGTACAAAATCCAACAGAAACAGGCAAGAAAAAGAAGAGGCAAATGTAGTAGATGTTAAATGTACTTATAATCATTTGTGACTAGTTCATTTTGAAAAGGTCTGACTTCTGGTGAAACCACCCTGTAAATGGTTTCAATAGGGAGTCTTTTGTAACAAGATCTCCATATTACATTTTTCTTAACAATTTATAACTTAATAAATAACAAAAATGACATGTTTGACTTTTAAATGAAATATTCAGTTTATCATATTTAGGTTTCAGCTGAATGTAGCTTTTTGATAATTATAAAACCATATGACATAGGAGCAGAAATTAGGCCATTCGGCCCATCGAGTCTGCTCCGCCATTCAATCATGGCTGATAAGTTTCTCAACCCCATTCTCCCGCCTTCTCCCCATAACCTTTGATCCCCTTACCAATCAAGAACCTATCTATCTCGCTCTTAAATACACTCAATGACCTGGCCTCCACAACCTTCTGTGGCAATGAATTCCATAGATTCACCACTCTCTGGCTAAAGAAGTTTCTCCTCATCTCTGTTCTAAAAGGTCTTCCCTTTACTCTGAGGCTGTGCCCTCGGGTCCTAGTCTCTCCTACTAATGGAAACATCTTCCCCACATTGACTCTATCCAGGCCTTTCAGTATTCTGTAGGTTTCAATCAGATCCCCCCTCATCCTTCTAAACTCCATCGAGTATAGACCCAGAGTACTCAAATGTTCCTCATATGTTAAGCCTTTCATTCCTGGGATCGTTCTCGTGAACCTCCTCTGGACCCTCTCCAGGGCCAGAACATCCTTCCTGAGATACGGGGCCCAAAATTGCTCACAATATTCTAAATGTGGTCTGACCAGAGCCTTATAAAGCCTCAGCAGCATATCCCTGCTTTTATATTCTAGTCCCCTCGAAATAAATGCCAACATTGCATTTGCCTTCCTAACTACTGACTCAACCTGCAAGTTAACCTTAAGATCTCTTATCCACAAATCTAAGTGGTGTGATTTTGTTGCTTTGAACTGTAATTTTTGATAGACTACTAATGTAAATTTTAATGGCCACAGTCTAAAATTTATGTTATTGATAAAGAGAACTAACAATTGAAGTAGTAAGAAGATTCCTATAATAAATTTCAACATTCATTTCATATGGGAATGGACAGGTGATGCCCAGGGTTTGGGTGTGGGGAGATCTATTTTTCCCACCCAATTCCCACCAGCATGGATCATGCACAATTTCCACGGTCAGGTCTTTTTACAATAATATTGGTAAGCTATCAACACCAAATCAACACTGACATGCAGAATGACAGTTGGCAGAGGGGTGCAGGAAATCTAGCAGCTCTGCCAAACTTGGCAGAAGGAGCATCATGCTTTTTCTGTAACAACGGAAATCATTGACATGGCAGTTTATTATTATTATTCTCCTGAGTGGCCTTTAAGAGCCACTGCTTCAGTCACTCAATGTTCAGTTCTGCTGGAAGGAGTATATGCTTCACCTGCTGGGAGATCAACATTGCATTGAAGTCCTAAATACAGTGAAAAACACAAATTTGAAAATTCTAGGCTGGTTCACAGCTGTTTCCTAGCCTGCTTCAAAATGTGGCAGGCCAGTCGTTGGTGGGAGCAAGGTGGTAAGCTTTCCTGTTCCTGTCTGAGAACCAGATGAAAGTCACCCCCAACTCCCCAATATTCTCTTCTGCTACTAAGTACTCCCACTCCTACAATATTTTATTTCTTCACATACTGATCCCTCTTAGTGCTATATGATTCCTCTAAGACCTCTTCCAAATAGCTGTTCTTTGTGTATGAGTCAAATTATTGACTTTCAGCAGACCATTCATGTGGAGTGCCATCACAATCAAATCCAAAACTTTCCATCTGCACCCACAATACGAGAGGGATCAGTGGACAGCAATCACAAGTGGGAACACTGGCTGATTTATTTTCCTTTCCCTTCCTATCCTCAGTATGATGAGGTAAAATGTCTGTCCTACTACTACCTGGACTGAGATGCATTAATTCAGTATAGGCCAGAAATCAATGCTAAGATCTTACTGTTTTCTGGTAGCTCAGCGCCACTCAGGATGGTGCATTTATTCACGGAACCACATATCAAGTCACTGAGAGAGCTCACAGAATATTTTATTTTCATGATAGTAACTGGTCATCAATGCCAGTAAATTCATCTAGATTTCCTACATCTATCACAGCCAACTAACTTGAAATATGTCAACTATTTAGCCAGCAGTGTTCTGGCAGTGTGGCTCCTAAATGGTAGCAGGGTTTTGGATTGCACAATTATAATTGTCATGCCTCTGAAATGCATTTGAGCCCACAGCTGGACCTTGTTTCCAATAAGGACAGCAACCATTTGGGAAAAGCGGGTGTACTTATTTTTTAAACGTATGGTGTTAAGCCAACCCCAACCAGTCTTATCTCTATCTATGTTTTTAAAGTGGGAAATGAGCCAACAATTCAACCACCTCACTCCCAATGACCCTATTCCATCCCTTCAGATCACCATCAGAGCCAGGAGGAAAGTCATTTGGCCATTATCACCATCAAAAAATCACTCACCACCCTGAGCAAAACACAGGCCAAGGAATTTAAAAAGATTTAAGTTTTTTTTTGAAATGCACATACAAATCTCTGCAGTATTGTAAAGCGATAATCATGCTTACGAATTTCTGATTACATGCTACACTGGCTAACCCCTGCTAATATTCTGATGTAATTTCTAAAGCTGTATAAGTGCAGCCAGAATTCATATCTGCCCTCTAGAAGTACAAAGTGCTCTAAAAAACTTAGTTCCAGTCCACTGCGTATATGCAATGTTCAGAGCCAAAAAAAAGCATTCACTCACTAAATATTTACTGGAAAGAAATTATAAGTAGTAAGGCCTGCACAAGTTTGTTTCGGATAGCTGGTTTACATTTTAACCCACATTAATTCCTTCTGGCTTCTGATTGATCCGGTAAAGAATCAGTCATTATGTTAAAAATTGTAACTTAGTAAACTTTGAACCAGTAATTATAATATACACTTGCTTTTAATTAACATTATTATACAGTCTGTTTAACTGTCGGAAGTAATTTAGGAGTTGTCTCAATCTTATTTCAGACCTATAATGTACATGTTAGTTTTGATATTTGCTCTCTTCCCTGTTTAAGCTATATTGAGTGTTAGTCCTTGGAATCCCAAAGTGAGCTTATTTCTTCTGCTTTGTTGGAAAAGGTTTTTATTGCGAAAATCTGCTGAAAAAAATTCCAAGATCAATTTTTGTGAACTCCCAATGAAAGAGATAACCACATGAATTTATTTATTAGGAACTGGAGTGAGGAGAATTTCTTGGAAGAAACACTGGTGCTTTTCTTATTGATTTATCTATAGGCAACATTTTGGTTAAGAGCGTGTACCATCTCTTTCTCTGTTTTTTAATTGGTTTCCTATTTTCATTATCAGCAATGTTGCACAAAACCTTTCAAGTCTCAAACATTCCTCCGATCACTTTCAGCAAAAATGTTTCCTGAGGGATAGCTGAGTTTCTCGCATGCTTCACTATTACCTCCAAAATATACCCCATTATCCAGGATCTCGACTCGGCAATTGTGAAAAACCAAGTGAGGAGCCCATCAGCTTCAGCTGGTGTGCTGTGGGGATGTCACCCCTTCTAATGAGCATGAAGATTGGGAAGGGACGGTGAGGCAGAAGGTCCTAACAAGCTAATTGAACAATGGCTCAGAAGACGGAAACCAGCAAGGTGTGTGACACATCTAGGGCACAGTCATGATGCTTGGTAGGCACGTGTCAGTCAGCTGTGGAGAGCCTGAGACCTCACACAGTATAAGCTGCATATGGAACGTCATAGTCAAAGAACGCATGACACACCATGACAGCAGATCTCCTAGTAGGAGTGGCTACAAGCAGGACAGAAGTAACAGTTATAACAATTTCAGTTAGAAATTCAAACATAACTACATCCACCCCAACTCACACGTCCCACAAAGCTTCAGAAATAACCTCCACTTCGTATATACCCTTTGCCACTAAGAGAGCACAAGGTCCACATCACTGTACTTTACAGCCCACCTGAAGAGCCTAACATGAGCAACATATGCAAAGGAGATCCATGTATTCGACTCTGCAGCCCCATCCTGGACTCTCCTCCTCCCTCCTGGTATCAACCTTCATCAAGCTCTGCTCTTTCCATCACAGGACCACTCTGAGTAGCCAAACTTTAGCTCCTCTCCATTTGTTCCAATGCAGATCTGCCTGTGAAAGCATATTACCAAAACCCAAGGCAAAAATGTGGTGGACTCAGGCGATGAGCATTGTTGGTTAACATATTTCATAATAAATTCCATTTATTCATGCCTTGTCACATTAAAAATGCACGAAAACACCACACAATAAATTATTATTTGAGTACAGTTCAAACAACAGCCATTCTATTTCATCGATGTTTCCAAAGTGCTCATGAGCTGGATGATGAATTAACATTTTCTTTCAGTGGTGCTGATTGAAGGAATAATATTGGTCAAAAAGCAAAACTACTCTTTTTTTTAATCTTCAAACAGTGTCACAGGATCTTTAACATCCACTTGGAACGTGAAGCTGGGAACTTGATTTAGTGTCTTATCCATAAGATGTGATTTCTATCACATTATCAGAAGATATATACAGATAGGAAAGGTCAATTTTAATTCCTCCATCCAGAAAGACACTACTGTCCTCTCACTTTGCATCTAATTGTTTCTGAAATATTTTCAAAGCTTCCACCTCCTACATTACCTAGAAGACCACTTCAAGTGTTGATCGTTCTGTGCGAAGAAGAACTACCTGATATCAACCCTAAAATGATCTTTTAACAGTTTGAGCCTGTGTTTCTTTCTTTAATTTAAAATAGCATTCTGGATTAATCTTTTCCATACCATTCACCATCTTATACCTATGCCTTTATAAGATCACATCTTAGATGCTGCCTTTACAAGGATGAAAAGCCCAAGTGTCTTCAATCTTTCCTTGAGCTTAGGTCATTGACGTTAGTAATTAGTCCCATGGCTCTTCTCTGCAATGCCTCCAGTGCTTAAATGTCTCTATTTATTATCTGCAATCAGAACAGGACACAATACTCAACATCGTCTGACCAAGGCATAGGACAGTTTGATTCCTCCAAGATAAAAGCAAAATACTGCAGATGCTGGAAATATGAAATAAAAACAGAAAATGCTGGGAAAACTCAGCAGATCTGACAGCATCTGTGGAGAGAGAAACAAAGTTAATGTTTTGAGTTCACACGACTTGAGTTTTTCCAGCATTTTCTGTTTTTATTTGATTCCTCCAACTTGCATTCTACAGTTTTTAATATTTACTGCATTTGTTAATTGCTACTCTGCACTGGTAGGACATGCTGTGGGCTAAATTGGATAGTCCCCGAAGATGGATATGGGCATTGTGAACTTGTGCCTTTTTGTGCTGTCTGCTGATTAGCATCATTGCTGTATACAGCCAGTACGAAACATGTTCATTGGCTGTGCGCCTCAGCAGCACTGCGGGATGTGGGGCAAAATTGGAACCTCTGAGCAATACTTAAAGTTAGACTGCATCTCTTAAAGGGAGGTATCTTGTGGCTGGAGCAGATGCTGGGAGTCATGCAGAAAATGAAACTAATCTGGGAAGCAGTTAGATATAGCACAGTGCCGCAAAGGTGGGCTCCAAGGTTTTCACACGCTGCACTGGAGGTCTTGGTGGAGGAAGTGGGAAAACGGAGAGAGAGATCCTTATCCACAGAGACCAAGAAGCCCTCTGGGAACACTGCAAAAGCATGAGGAACAGATAGCTGTGGAATCAATACCAGGAGTCCAGCCCCGAGGACAGCGCAACAAAGCAGGGAGCAAGACTAGCACAGGTGCCAGCTCACCAGTGGGTTAGGTCGCACATGGGTTTTGCTGCAGAAAACACAGATGAGTGCTTCAATGGGGAGTTACAGAAAAAGGCTGATAGTCATACACAATGAAATACTTCGGTGATAAGGAAGCCTGCAAGAAAGGCTGTGGTCAGTGTCAAGGAGGATGGAGGAGACCGGCCCCAACTTGGCACAAAGCCCTGTTCCGATCTTGGAGCCCATCCAGCAGGAAAGCAGTGGCGAACTGCATTAGCAGAGTTGTGGGTCCAGCCATGATGCAGCATCTGATGACCAATTTCAGCTTCGATTTTAGCACACGCAGCTTCTATCTGAAGTGTGAGAGCTAAATTGGACACTCTGCAAAGTCAGATTGCTGTTCTGCAATCTCAGACTGCCAATATGGCGGCCGTATCAGTATTCAAAACAATTTTCAGGGAGTCACAGCAGTCCACCAATCTGCCTGACAACAGATTATTAGGATTGCCGAAGCACTGCCCTGGGGAATTGGCAGTAGCTTCGTGCAACAACAAAAAATCTGTCTTCTCTCAGTATTACATTCCTAGTTGTTGTTCTGCTGAGAGAGTTTGAAGAGTTAGGGTCCAAATTCAAATGCAGAACCTCAAAAGGTGATAATCTCTGGATTGATGACTGAACCATGTGCCAATTGGCATAGGGTCAAGCAGATTAGAGAATTAAATGCATGGCTCAAACAGTGGTGTGGGAGGAAGGGGGTTTTGATTCATGGAGCACTGACACCAGTACTCAGGAAAGAGGGAGCTGTTCCATTGGGATGGCCTCCATTTAAACTGGGGTGAAGACAGCGAGGAATCATGTAACTAGGGCCATGGATAGTTCTTTAAACTAACCTGAATAATGAAAATGAAAAATTATGTTTTGAGGGCTTCCATCATCTATGACAGAGGATGATACCTGGAGGGTTCAGGTGAAGGGAGATTTATAAATCCAAGGAGAAAAGTTGAGGCAATAGAACAGTATAATGATGTGGGTAAAGGCAAGCGGAGAAGTTAACAGTAATAGTAATCAGTGAGTAAGGTCCATGCAGGGAATAGTAGTAAAAAAAATAAAATTAAATGCTTTTCATCTGAAAGCGTGGAGTATCTGCAATAAGATGGATGAATTTATGGCACAAATAATGAGCACTACATTTGGAACCAACCAGAGATAAAGCTATTAAGATTTAGTATTGTACAATGAGGCAGGCTTAATTAGTAATATCATCGTAAAAGATCCACTGGGAAATAGTGATCATAATAGAATTGAATTCCATATTCAGTTTGAAAGTTACACACTCCAATCACATACACGAATCTTAAACTTATAAAAACCTATTACATAGGTATGATGGGAGAGCTGGGTAAGGTTGATTGGGTAAATAGTCTAAAACATGTGACGGCAAAAAACAGTGGGAAATACTTAAAGAAACAATTCAAAATGTTCAACAAAATTATATTCTATTAAAAAACAAAAACTCAGCAAGAAAAATCCATCTGTGGCTTACTAAAGAGGTTAAAGATAACATTTGATTAAAAGAAGAGGCTAGAGAAGGGGGGAGAAGAGGGAGAGGTGAGAGAGGGGGAGGAAGGGGAGGGGAGAGAGGGGGAGGAAGGGGAGGGGAGAGAGGGGGAGGAAGGGGAGGGGAGAGAGGGGGGGGAAGGGGAGGGGAGAGAGGGGGGGGAAGGGGAGGGGAGAGAGGGGGGGAAGGGGAGGGGAGAGAGGGGGGGGCAGGGGAGGGGAGGGAGGGGAGAGAGGGGAGGGGAGAGAGGGGAGGGGAGAGAGGGGAGGGGAGAGAGGGGAGGGGAGAGAGGGGAGGGGAGAGAGGGGAGGGGAGAGAGGGGAGGGGAGAGAGGGGAGGGGAGAGAGGGGAGGGGAGAGAGGGGAGAGAGGGGAGGGGAGGGGAGAGAGGGGAGGGGAGGAGAGAGAGGGGGAGGGGAGGGGAGGGGAGGGGAGGGGGGGAGAGGGGAGGGGGGGAGAGAGGGGAGGGGGGGGAGAGAGGGGAGGGGGGGGAGAGAGGGGAGGGGGGGGAGAGAGGGGAGGGGGGGGGAGAGAGGGGAGGGGGGGGAGAGAGGGGAGGGGGGGAGAGAGAGGGGAGGGGGGGGAGAGAGAGGGGAGGGGGGGAGAGAGGGGAGGGGGGGGGAGAGAGGGGAGGGGGGGGAG
>NW_027598565.1:0-2500 GCF_964194155.1 Cetorhinus maximus
CACACTCTCTCTCTCACTCTCTCACACTCTCTCCTCACACTCTCACTCTCACACACTTTCTCTCTCTCACTCTCACACACACTCTCTCTCACTCTCTCACACACTCTCTCACCCACTCTCCTCACTCATCATCTCACACTCTTTCTCTCTCTCTCACTCTCTCTCTCACACACTCTCTCTCTCTCACTCTCTCACACATCTCTCTCACACTCTCACTCTCACACACTTTCTCTCTCTCACTCTCACACACACTCTCTCTCTCACTCTCTCTCACACACTCTCTCTCTCACTCTCTCTCACACACACTCTCACACTCTCTCACTCTCTCTCTCACACATTATCATCTCACACTCTTTCTCTCTCTCTCTCTCACATGCAGACCCTCCATCCTCACACAAACTTTCTCTCTCTCACACACATTCTCTCTCTCTCACACACATTCTCTCTCACACGCATTCTCTCTCTCTCATACACATTCTCTCTCTCACACACATTCTCTCTCTCTCACACACTCTCTCTCTCACTCTCTCTCTCACTCTCTCTCTCACACACTCTCTCTCACACTCTCTCACACTCTCTCTCTCACTCTCTCTCACACACTCTCTCTCTCACTCTCTCTCACACACACTCTCTCTCACACTCTCTCACTCTCTCTCTCTCACATTATCATCTCACACTCTCTCTCTCTCTCTTTCTCTCACATGCAGACTCTCCATCCTCACACAAACTTTCTCTCTCTCACACACATTCTCTCTCTCTCTCACACACATTCTCTCTCTCACACACACATTCTCTCTCTCTCACACACATTCTCTCTCTCATACACATTCTCTGTCTCACACACAGACACTCTCTCTCTCTCTGAATTTTTGGAGGAGGTGATTAGTTGTGTAGATGAGGGAAGTGTAGTTGATGTTCTACATGGATTTCAGTCAGGCTTTTGACAAGGTCCCGCCTGGGAGAATGGTCAGGAAGGTAAGAGCCCATGGGATCCAGGGCAATTTGGCAAATTCGATCCAAAATTGGCTTAGTGGCAGGAGGCAGAGGGTGATGGTCGAAGGTTGTTTTTGTGACTGGAAGCCTGTGATGAGTGGTGTACCACGGGGTTCAGTGCTGGGTCCCCGGCTGTTTGTAGTGTACATTAATGATCTAGACATGAACGTAGGAGGTATGATCAGTAAGTTCGCAGATAGCGCAAAAATTGGTGATGTTGTAAATAGTGAGGAGGAAAGCCTTAGATTACAGGACAATATAGACGGGCTGGTAAGATGAGCAGAGCAGTGGCAAATGGAATTTAATCCTGAGAAGTGTGAGGTGATGAATTTTGGGAGGACGAACACAGCACAGGAATACACAATGAATGGTAGGACCCTGGGAAGTACAGAGGATCAGAGGGACCTCGGTGTGCATGTCCATAGTTCCCTGAAGGCACCAGCACAGGTAGATAAGGTGTTAAGAAGGCATATGGGATACTTGCCTTTATTAGCCAAGGCATAGAATATAAGAGCAGGGAGGTTATGCTGGAACTGTATAAAACGCTGGTTAGGCCACAGCTAGAGTATTGCGTGCAGTTCTGGAATCCGCATTATAGGAAGGATGTGATTGCATTAGAGAGAGTGCAGAGGAGATTTACCAGGATGTTGCCTGGGCTGGAGAGTTTTAGTTATGAGGATAGACTGGGGTTATTTTCCCTGGAGCAGAGGAGATTGAGGGGGGAGATGATTGAGGTGTATAAAATTATGAAGGGCATAGATAAGGTAGACAGGAAGGAACTTTTCCCCTTGGTGGAGGGATCAATAACCAGGCGGCATAGATTTAAGGTAAGGGGCAGGAGGTTTAGAGGGGATGTGAGGAAGAATTTTTTCACCCAGAGGGTGGTGGGAATCTGGAACTCACAGCCTGAAAGGGTGGTAGAGGCAGAAACCCTCAACATTTAAGGAGTATTTAGATGAGCACTTGAAACACCGTAGCATACAGGGCTATGGGCCAAGTGCTGGAAATTGGGATTAGAATAAATAGGGGCTTGATGGCTGGCACAGACACGATGGGCCGAAGGGCCTGTTTCTGTGCTGTATGACTCTGACCCTATGACTATTACTCTCACACAAACACTCTCTCCCCCACACAAACACATCCCCCCTGCACACACACACACACACACACACACACTCCCTCTCTCTCACACACACTCTCTACTCTCTCTCCCTCACACACACACACACACGCACTCCCTCTCTCACACACACACTCTCTACTCTCTCTCCCTCACACACACACACACGCACGCACTCTCTCTCACACACACACTCTCTACTCTCTCTCCCTCACACACACACACACACACGCACGCACTCTCTCCCTCTCACACACACAAACTCTCTCTCTCCCTCACACACACACATGCACTCCCTCTCTCTCACACACACTCTCTACTCTCTCCCTCACACACACACACACACGCACTCCCTCTCTCTCACACGCACTCTCTACTCTCTCTCCC
>NW_027598565.1:5000-41257 GCF_964194155.1 Cetorhinus maximus
CCGCACTTAGTTCAAATTGCCTCTCTTTGCTTCTCTCTTGCTATATTATAGACAGTGCAATATGTCAATCATGTTCTTTGCCCCATGTGACACAGTCATTTCTCAGGACTCCCTACCTGGCTAGTGACATATTTCATGTATCATTAACTGGTTCGAGTGTCCAGTAGCATGTGGGTACAAAGCTCCTGTGTAAGTTGTATCTGTGTGGTCATTAACTCCAGGCTTTATGCTGTCCTTCCATTAACCCATAGCAGGGGCTTTCAACCTTTGGAGCAGTGGGGTAGATCTTTTGGGCAGGGGAGAATCGAGATTAAACAATACATCCAGCATTATGTTTACAGCAGAGCCTCTCACTATACAATAAGAATACTTGGAGGAGGATATCCTAGACTGATAGTAGTTAGAAACACACTTTTTTGTTCCGATTACTGAGTCATTGGCAGTTACCTGGGCCTGAAAACCCACTAATGTCACTTCCATCTTCAGCGCCTGGCTCCTCCACAATGTACTGTCAGGCCTCTCTGCTATTGGGAGATAGGTCAAAGAATGGTCAAAATACGCTGGTCACTGCAGTTCTGTGTTGCAGTTTAACATGATGTTCTTGATGTGGTGATGCAAATCATTGCATTTCACTCATCTGTCCAAATACGTTTGGGATTTCCTTATATCAACTTCCCCAAGTAACTCCCAAGCATTGAGATTTGGAAAAGAGCTTCCAAATTTATAGGACTCATGACTTGGAATTGCCCTGCCTGCTGTTCCCCCTGCTTTTAACTACCTCTATTGTAGTAATGATCACACTGGATAATGGAAGGAGCAGATTACAGACCAGGGTCAAATCCCCAAATAAGATGAATTTGATCCACAGGTTATACATGCAGGCTTGGCTTTATAAAATACACGGTTTTATGTAAATGTGCCCCTGAGGGCTGCCAGTATGGGTAAGGTAGCTCACACTGGTTGTGGAGGTGGGGGTTTGGTGGCTCCGCTATGGAACGGAGCTGGAAGTGTTCCCCTCACAGAGGGCGATTTGTATTCTCCTGACCCCACAAAAAATCTCCTTAAACATGCCTTTTTCTAAGTGGCCTGCAGTGATTCCTTTAGCATCTAAGCTGCGGCTCTTAAAGACAGGCAGCCAATGGGCGGAATTTGCGTGGTACACAGTCTGCCCATCGGTAGCTAAAAATCTGCATTGGATGTCTGTGTTTATCATAGGTCCCCGATTAGCGAATTAGAATAAGGCTCCTCCTGCAGAGACCCCCTAGGGTGAAACAGTAAGGTAAATACAGCAATGGAATATTTTGTTCAATACAATTTAACATTGTATTACCACTATACGAATATCAGAACAAGGAACTCAAGCACTGTATCACAAAAATGGATAAACCAACAGAAGAAAGGAGAACAGAAACAGGAAATGCTGTAAAAACTCAGCAGGTTTAACAGTATCTGTGGAGAGAAAGACAGAGTTAATGTTTTGAGTCTGTATAACTCTTCAGAGCAGAAAGGGGTGTGGAAGAGGATGTGAAAGGGCAGAACGGGATGTGTTTGGAGCTGGGCAGCAGATCATCTTTGCTTCTTGTTTGCCTGGCCAGTTCTAATGAAAGTAGAGAGAAAAGTTTTGAATATCAAGCACTTTGAGGACTGCATGAACATAACAAATGGGTTCTTCACTGCTCAGAATATAAGGGGGTTAGAGAGCTCCATATGCCCAAAGTGTTTGTTCAAATACATGTTTTAAGCATTATTCCATAAGATCTAACTAATTCAGTGAACATTTCTGATCAACTTGACACACATGAAGACACTTTTAGTTTAAATTAATTTTTGGGAGGTATTTTAATTTTAAACGTTTTAGCTTGCATGGGACATTCCTTGATCAGCAAATGGTATTTTATAGACTCAAAGACGTTTACAGCACAGAAGGAGGCCATTCAGCCCATCATGTCCGCGCCAGTCAACAAAGATCTGACAACACTAATCCCATTTTCCAGCTCTTGGCCCATAGCCCTGGAGGCTACAGCAACGCAACTGAATATCTAAATACTTCCAAAATGTTCGGAGAGTTTCTGACTCAACCACCCTTTCGGGCAGTGAGTTCCAGACTCCCACCTGGATTTTGATAGAACACTCTTGATGAAAAGAGGATTTGAACCCCATTATACTCACTAGAACATGTCCTAACTACTCCTTTCACCAGAGCACCACCCAAAAATCAATATTCAATTGCTTGTGCCAAATACTTCCCTTTTGTAGATTGTATGCACATTTTGTTATCCAGATGTTTAACTCAAACGTAACACTATTTACATGTTTGCCATTCCATCATTTAGCTATCTCTCTAGGTTATGTTTAAATACATATTTTCATGTTAGCTTTTAGTGACAGTTAATTATTGTACAAGATGGGAGGGTTCTATCTAATACAGAATCACTGATACAGAAACTAAATTGGGGCATTGGATACTTGACATAACAATGTGCCAATTTAAAATCTCTTATTCCACAAATCTTGGCCTCATGATAGGGAAAGGTGAACTCAGGCAATAAGCAATTCTCAAATGCAGTCAAATTGCAGAGGAGATGTAGGAGGGATCTTTTCTTTCTGTGCCCCTGGAAAATGAGTGGAAATTTATAAGCTGAGGGTACAATATTTCACAATGCGCTATTCAAAACTCGTCCCCTGTGGTGTTATGCAAGCATGTTTAGCTTCCAGAGTGTGAGGAAGTTGTATGTGTTAGGACACTAGACCACATGGAGGATGTGAGGAATCTCTCTATTCTGCACCTGAAGGATTTTTTAATAGTTTTGATTGTGAGTGGGGAGCAATTATGGGACCCCGTTTGATTACTGTATCTCCTGTCCATTTGGTGTAAAGATGAGAATGTTATAGTAACAGTTTTCAACAACAACTTATATTTATATAGCACCTTTAATGTAATAAAATGCATCAAGATGATTCACAGGAGCATTATAAAGTAAAATATGACACTGAGCCATAGCACAGGCCAGATGACCAAAGCCTTGGTTAAAGAGGTTGGCTTTAATTAATGTCTTAAAGGAGCAAAGTGAGATGGAGAGGTGTAGGGAGGGGATTCCAGAGCTTAGGGCCCAGGCAGCTGAAGGCACGGCCGCCAATGGTGGAGCGATTAAAATCGGGGATGCTCAAGAGGCCGGAATTAGAGGAGCGCAGAGATCTCGGAGGGTTGTGGGACTGGAGAAGGTTACAGAGGTAGGGAGGGTTGTAGGGGCTGGAGGAGGTTACAGAGATAGGGAGGGTTGTAGGGGCTGGAGGAGGTTACAGAGATAGGGAGGGTTGTAGGACTGGAGGAGATTACAGAGATGGGGAGGGTTGTAGGACTGGAGGAGATTACAGAGATGGGGAGGGTTGTGGGGCTGGAGGAGGTTACAGAGATAGGGAGGGTTGTAGGGGCTGGAGGAGGTTACAGAGATAGGGAGGGTTGTAGGGGCTGGAGGAGATTACAGAGATAGGGAGGGTTGTGGGGCTGGAGGAGATTTTACAGAGATAGGGAGGGGAGAGACCATGGAGGGATTTGAAAACAAAGATGAGAATTTTAAAACCAGAAGCACTTTAAATGAAATGTTCTCCCAAGTTAACAAAATATGATCAAATTTTAATATTTGTAAACCTTTTGAAATAGATTCTTATACAATGAACATTCCCCCTTCGCTGTATTCCAACTCCTGCATTCACTACACCTGGTCCACACAGTGAGTCACAGCCTGGATTTAGGTGGTTGACTCTGTGTACTCCTCAGACAGACGGCTGGCTCTCTGGTCTCCCTGCATATTAAAGAGAAGCTAGCTTCAGCTTGGCACCATTTCCTGCTGAGGTTTATGCACTAATCATGAACACAAACTCTCATTTCTATTTCAATATTCCAATATACATGGAGCCTGTTGGAATGTGGGTATCAAAGTCAATTAACCTTTGCCCCTTTTCCCAAATTCTGAAACGATTTGAAGTGATCCTTATTGGTGACAGTGGTGATATGTTATTTAGTATCAGTAAAACTCGACACTTGCTAATGTCTGAACAATATAAAGACACAGCAGCCTTACCATTCTACCCTTGGTAGAAGCGTGATCTCCATGTCATCACTCCCTGGTCTTGCCAGTCAGTGTGGCACATACATGTGTGGTCCCTTTGCCAGCCCTATCCTTCTGGGACTGCCACCTGCGGGATAGTTCCCCACCTCTGGCCAAATATCTCTCTCTTGCTGCCCTTTTCGCTTTTTCTTTTCACAGCAAAGTCTTTGGAGGGCGATTTAACCCAGTCATTACTTTGCTGTTATTTGAACAGACCAATTCCAAAAGCTGTCATTGAACTACCTGTGCCTACCCAAGCCAGGTCAAACTCACTCGGTCTTTGGCATTTATCAGCTCGTAAATGTTTTAATGCCAGTGCCTTTCCAAATGGTGGCCTTGGTAACCAGTTTGTCTCAGTTCTAAGTACATCTGGACCTCTGGGATATGTATCTTTTCGATCCCACACAACAAGTTGGGTCTTTTTTCACACTCTGGCCGATTTCAGCTGCAGTTTGTTTTTTTACCATCGGATCAATGAAGGCCTGAGCCACAATTCCACATCCAGTCACCTCAGCTGCTTTTACCCAGGGAGGAATAAAACCCTTCAGTAGAAGATTAAACGTAAAAATGAAATTAAAGAAAAGCAAACCAGTCATCATATTGAAGTTAGTTTTCATTAATTTTCATTAATTAGCAAGGAAACCCACGTAGGTACTTCCCAGGATTCTTACAAGCCCTCCAGACAGCTGCCGAGATTTATTTGTGTATTTCAGAATTACACATATTTTAAAACTCTGGCTCTTCTATTAGCTGATCAGATTGGAATGGCATCTTTATGAGAAAACTGCAGTCTGATCTGACAGTATGGGACCAACTAGTTAAATTACATTCCATGCTTGACCAGATTTGGCGGCAGTTTAACCAAAGGTGGAAGGAGTATGTTTCTCTGTATACCCTTCGAGCAGTGTTGCTGTGGTATCATTAGAAACAAAATCATGGAATAATGTTAGGGCTGGGCAATTCCTGGTTTATAGTAGTCCTTTAACCTCTGAAGCTAATATCCATGAAAGCAGCCTTATGTAATTTATTTGCTTTGTATACTATTTTCTCAATTAACTTAAAAGCTGGGGAATATGAGAAGTGCACTTCAGAATTGGGGTCTTGTTGTTTCTCAGTGTTTCAGCAGAATTTCTCACCAGAGCAAAGCTGACATGAAATATCAGTTAGACTGAAATTTAAGAAAAGGTTCTTATGGATTAATCCACTTGTTTAAACACACATTTAAAGCAACTTAACTTTGCACAGCTCAAACCTTGTTTTTAAAATTTACAGCCTAACAAATAGATTTTTTTTTTAATGTTCAGCACTTTAAAAATGTGATGTGTGATTTGCTGTCTTAATGCACTGTTTGAATTGCTTGATTTAATTTGTATAATTCTATTTAAAACTGCATATTTTAAGTGCTTATAAAGTTGTTAAATTGTATCTGTATTTTGCCTTCGTAACAGTTACTACAATTCAAAAAGCAATTCATAGTGTATAGAGCACTTTAAAGCATTCAGACATAATAAGCTGCTTATATAAATGTTAATGAATTTTTTGGTTATAATACAGCACATTTCTCCCTCCCTCTGAAACTAGGCATGAAGTGTGTAAAATATTGTGTTCCTGTGAGCTTTTTCAAATAAATGTATTGCATAAAGTTAATAGCAATATAAATGCAGATAGAGTGTGGAACATACCCTCAATCTGAATGAAGTGCATCTGTTTCAATATGTTTCTTGTATGGGAGCAGCTAGACACACACCCACACTGTCGGCTTAAGGGATTTTGTGAAGTACAACCGTGCGATATGACATCAGTGTTATATTGACATTTCGCACTAAGTACTTCAGGCAATACTCAATCTAACCCACAAAAAACTCTTCATTTTTACAATAGGTTTGAGAAAAAACAGTTGGATACTCTTAGCATTGTAAATATTGCTTCTGCTCAATCCTTTGAGTTGGTTTTGAATCCTATTCCATTGTTTGTGTTAAGAGAGAAGTTGAGGGCGATGATCTTAGCAGCACCATCCTCGCTGTTCTGTTCAAGGGAGCAAAGTGATGAAGGAAACAACTGAAGGGCAGCCGAATCTTTACTCATTTATAAGCTTTTATTTACAGACACACACGTTACAAACATGCACCCCTCAACTCAACACCCACAGTTTCAGTCTGCTCCTACATAGACTTTTGTAAACCCATGACCACTATGAACAAAAACAAACTAAACTTTAAAGGAAACATAAACTGTCATTCCTGGATAACACGCTTCAGTCCCCCAGGTGAATGTGTGGTGAATTTTTAAAGGCAGCTGTCAGCGAAAGGCTTAACTTCCCTGTTTGTTTTCCAAGGAGTGGGGTAAAACATTCTCAAATGCATATAATTGTGCTCTTCACCTTTTTTAAACTTTCCCGATAAAAGGACCAAACTCCATTTTAAACTTTAAAAAATTGTTTTGCTATCTTTTCTTTAACTTTTATTTTAGATTACATTCCAATTGTTTCAAAACCTTTTCAATTTGTGTAAGATGTTTCTCACGCAAGATTTATTTATTTTTTTGATACAGCCAGGATTCTAAGGCCAAAAGTGTTAAAGAAGGAGATCGGCTTCTTAAAACACAACACTGTAACCTCACTGATAACTGTAGAAAAGGAGCAGGATCTTTCCCATGTCTCTTTCGTTTGTACCCTTTAAAACAATTTTCAAGTTCTGGTGGTCACTACTTAACTAAATTTGAAAGACATGGGCCAGGATTTTGGGAAACTGTAGAGCCTTTTCACATCTGTATAGTTACATTTTAATTCACACTTAAAGCCAGACTCACCCAGTAACTTTGTCGATGAAGAACACCTTGCTTTAACAGTGACATGATGGTGTTTTGAATATATGATATGCTTTCAGCTGGGTAAGGTTGGGGTTGGGGTAAGGATTGTGTATGGTGGTGGTGGAGAAGTCAGAGTTGACTAACATGGTCTCCAATATCAACAGTGCGGTCTACTAGCCTTGCATTACCATCATATTCACATGGCCCCTATCACTGCCTCCTGTTCCCAGCGTAGCTGATTGTGCAGAACAGCAGGTCCCTCCTGCCAATCATCACTTTCCTGAACTCCTCGTACTTCCTGTTCAGCTGTAAGGCACATACGTGTACCATAGACCAACTTACTCTGGACCTTCTTTCACGAAACCTTACCTGTCTGAACCTCTTTAGGAAGCCTGTCAAGAATACAACTGTCATCTCTGTGACTCTTCTACAGCTCTCAGGATATCGCTCACTCCAGGCTGCCTGTTTTCTCTGTCAGACTCTCTCGTTCCCCAGCATATGCCAATGCCATTGTCACTCCTGGCTTCACTTAATAACTACTCCACGTGTATTTAACTGTAACCTAAGACTGTTGCTTATCCAATTTCAGGCCGATGATACGTCTGAGTGTGTGGGTTCAGTGGGTGAGGAGGGTCTGAGTCTGTGTGCGCTCAGTTTGGGTGATAAATCAGTGAGAGTTTGGGTGATAAATCGGTGTGAGTTTGGGAGATAAATCGGTGAGAGTTTGGGAGGTAATTTGGTGTGAGTTTGGGTGATAAATCGGTGAGAGTTTGGGTGATAAATCGCTGTGAGTTTGGGAGATAAATCGGTGAGAGTTTGGGAGATAAATCCATTCCATTGCCTCTGGTTCAGCTTCACAGTAAGTCACCAGAGAGACTGGATAAAGCATCAGGAATTGGCGATTCGATAGATATTGGAACAGATGGACGGTTCTGTGGCTGCACACCTGAGTCCAGGATGGTGTGTTGCCTCCCTGGTGCCAGGGTCAAGGATGTCACTGAACAGCTGCAGAACACGCTGAGAGGGGAGGGTGAACAGCCAGCAGGCACGGTCCACATCAGCACCAATGACATCAGTAAAAAGAGAGATGTGGCCCTGCAGTCTGAATTTAGGGAGCTAGGGAGGAAATTAGCAAACAGCAATCTCCAGATTTCTCCCAGTGCCATGTGCAAGTGAGTACAGAAATAGGAGGACTAAGGGAGAAAGGAAAAAGTGTAAATTAAGGTTGCTGTGCATGGATGTGAATGCACGGAGTATAGTAAATTAGATTGGGGAGCTACAGGTGCAGATTGCCATGTGGAAATATGGTGATGTGGCGATAACAGAGACCTGACTCAAAGAAGGGCAGAACTGGGTATTAAATATTCCTGGATACAAGGTGTTGAGGAAAGATTGGAAAGGGCGAGGGGTAGTGGTATTGATTAAGGAGAATCTTGTAGTGCTGGAGAAAGAGGATGTCCTTGAGGGGTCAGTTACGTTGCTCAGTGCAGTCTGTAGGCCACCAACTAGTGGGAAGGATGTAGAGGAATAAGTTTGCAAAGACGTTACAGAGGTGTGTAAATGTTTTCAAGTACTTATAATGGGGGACCTTAATTACCCGAATATAGAGTAGGACAGTAATATTGTAAAGGGCAGAGAGGGGAAAGAGTTCCTAGACTGTGTTCAGGAGAATTTGCTACAGCAGTATGTGTCCAGTACAACGAGAAAGGAGGCACTGCTAGACCTGGTTCCTGGGAATCAAGTGGGCCAAGTGGATCAAATGTCAGTGGGAGAGATTTAGGGAATAGTGATCATTGTATCATTTCCCTACTAATACTGATTTCTTTCAGTTCCTCCCTCTTACTAAACCCTGTGTTCCCCAACATTTCTGGTATGTTATTAGTGTCCTCCTTTGTGAAGACAGAACCAAAGTATATATTTAGTTGGTCAGCCATTTCTTTGTTCCCCATTATAAATTCCCCTGTTTCTGACTGTAAGGGACCGACATTTGTCTTCACCAATCTTTTTCTCTTCACATACCTATAGAAACTTTTACAGTCAGTTTTTATGTTCCCTGCAAGCTTACTCTCGTACTCTATTTTTCCCTTCTTAATCAATCCCTTGGTCCTTCTTTGCTGAATTCTAAACTGCTCCCAATCCTCAGGTCTGTTGTTTTTTCTGGCCAATTTGAAATTCTCTTCCTTGGATCTAATACTATCTCTAATTTCCCTTATAAGCCAGGGTTTGGCCACCTTTCCTGTTTTACTTTTGCGCCAGACAGGAATAAACAATTGTTGCAGTTCACCCATGCGCTCTTTGAATGTTTGCCATTGCCTATCCACCATCATCCCTCTAAATAATGTTTCCCAATCCATCATAGCCAACTCGCGCCTCATACCATCGTAGTTTCCTTTATTAAGATTCAGGACCCTAGTCTCAGAATCAATTACGTCACTCTCCATCTTGATGAAGAATTCTATCATATTATGGTCGCTCATCCCCAAGGGGCCTCGCACAACTAGATTGCCAATTATTCCTTTCTCATTACAGAACACCCAGTCTAGTTTGGCCTGTTCTCCAGCTGGTTCCTCAATGTATTGGTCCAGAAAACCATCCCGTATACATTCCAGGAATTCCTCCTCTACGATATTGTTACTAATTTGATTTGCCCAATGTATGTGCAGATTAAAGTCACCCATAATTACAGATGTTCCTTTATTGCATGCGTCTCCAATTTCCTGTTTAATGCCATTCCCAACATCACCACTACAGTTCAGGGGTCTATATACAGCCCCCACAAATGTTTTTTGCCCCTTAGTGTTTCTCAGCATTACCCATACAGATTCCACATCATCAGAGCTAATATCTTTCCTCACTATTGCATTAATTTCCTCTTTAACCAGCAATGCAACTCCACCGCCTTTTCCTTTTTATCTGTCCTTCTTAAACACTGAATACCCCTAGATGTTCAGTTCTAATCCCTGGTCACCCTGCAGCCATGTCTCCATAATCCCGACTTTATCATACCTGTTCACGTCTATTTGCACGGTTAATTCATCCACATTATTGCGAATGCTCCTCATATTAAGACACAAAGCTTTAAGGCTTGTCTTTTTAACATTACTTGTCCCGTTCCCACTATTTCTCACTGAGACCCTGTTTGATTCTTGCCCTTGATTTCTCTGCCTATCACTTTTCTTATTCCCCTTTCTGTCTTTTGTTTTTGTCCTTGATTCCCCCTCCTCTGACTCCTTGCATAGGTTCCCATCCCCCTGCCATTTTAGTTTAAACCCTCCCCAACCACACTAGCAAATATTCCCCCTAGGACATCAGTCCCTGTCCTGCCCAGGTGTAACCCATCCCGATTGTACAGGTCCCACCTCCCCCAGAACCGGTCCCAGTGCCCCAGGAATCTGAAACCCTTCCCCCTCATGCCATCTCTTCAGCCACGTATTCATCCGATATATCCTGCTATATCTACTCTGACTAGCACGTGGCACTGGTAGTAATCCTGAGATCACTACCATTTGAGGTCCTGCTTTTCAACTTACTTCCTAACTCCCTATATTCTGGTTTTAGGACCTCATCCCTTTTTTTGACCTATGTGATTTGTACCAATGTGTACCACGACCACTGGCTGTTCACCCTCCCCCTTCAGAATGTCCTGTAGCCGCTCTGAGACATCCTTGACCCTAGCACCAGGGAGGCAACATACCACCCTGGAGTCTCGTTTGCAGCCACAGAAACGCCTATCTATTCCCCTTACAATTGAATCACAGGATCACAGAATCACAGTGCAGAAGAGGCCCTTCAGCCCATCGAGTCTGCACCAACACGTGAGAAACACCTGACCTACATACCTAATCCCATTTACCAGCACTTGGCCCATAGCCTTGAATGTTATGATGTGCCAAGTGCTCATCCAGGTACTTTTAAAGGATGTGAGGCAACCCACCTCCACCACCCTCCCAGGCAGTGCATTCCAGACCGTCACCACCCTCTGGGTAAAAAGGTTTTTCCTCACATCCCTCCTAAACCTCCTGCCCCTCAACTTGAACTTATGCCCCCTCGTGACTGACCCTTCAACTAAGGGGAACAGCTGCTCCCTATCCATCCTGTCCTTGCCCCTCATAATCTTGTAACCTCGATCAGGTCACCCCTCAGTCTTCCCTGCTCCAACGAAAACAACCCAAGTCTATCCAACCTCTCTTCATAACTTAAATGTTTCATGCCAGGCAACATCCTGGTGAATCTCCTCTGCACCCCCTCCAGTGCAATCACATCCTTCCTATAATGTGGTGACCAGAACTGCACACAGTACTCCAGCTGTGGCCTCACCAAGGTTCTACACAACTCCAACATGACCTCCCTACTTTTGTAATCTATGCCTCAATTGATAAAGGCAAGTGTCCCAAATGCCTTTTTCATCACCCCACGAACATGCCCCTCCGCCTTCAGAGATCTATGGACACACACGTCAAGGTCCCTTTGTTCCTCAGAACTTCCTAGTGTCATGCCGTTCATTGAATACTTCCTTGTCAAATTATTCCTTCCAAAATGTATCACCTCACACTTTTCAGGGTTAAATTCCATCTGCCACTTATCTGCCCATTTGACCATCCCGTCTATATCTTCCTGTAGCCCAAGACACTCAACCTCACTGTTAACCACCTGGCCAATCTGTCCCCTGGAACTATTGAATTCCTACACTTTTAACTCCTCCCCTGTGCAGCAGAGACAACCGCGGAGCAAGGAATTCGGCTGTTGCTGCCTTCCCCTGAGAAGCCATTGATTGTGGAGGAGGGAAGGACATTGTTGGGGAGGAAGGACTTTGGAGGAGGGAAGGAGTCCATGGGGAGGAAGGAATAAGGGTGGAGGAAAGAATACGGGTGGAGGAAGGGACTTGGAGGCAGACACGGAGCCTGGGGGTGGGAAGGAGGAGGTCGGGGAGGTCAATGTGGATGGGGGTGGGATTCTCAGGAATTATGGAACGTTCACCTGGACATTCCGGAAAGAAAAGGGTTTTGGATGGAAGGTGATGGTGGGGAGGTGGAAGACGATGCTGGGGGGCGGGGTCAACAATGATGGGGAAAGGAAATGTGTGACAGGGGGAGGGAAAAAGACAGGGGGACCTGACGAGATTCTTGACTACAACCAGAGTTTTCTAAATGGAAAGTAAGCGGAGCCTCGTATTGGACGGGCACAGATGACGCATGGGAGTGAGATCAGATGGACAACTGAAAGAGAACCCCAGCAGGCAGCATTGGAAATGTCTGGGACAGTGAGATGAGTGTGATGGATGATGGCTCCGTGTGTGTGTGCGTGGGAGACTGAAGGCTCCGTGTGTGTGTGCGTGGGAGAGTGAAGGCTCCGTGTGTGTGGGAGAGTGAAGGCTCCGTGTGTGTGGGAGAGTGAAGGCTCCGTGCATGTGGGAGAGTGAAGGCTCCGTGTGTGTGGGAGAGTGAAGGCTCCGTGCGTGTGGGAGAGTGAAGGCTCCGTGCGTGTGGGAGAATGCTTGCTCGAGGCTCCGAAAGGCCCTGCCACACACACACTTCTCTCTCCAGAATCACTCGTGGGCCTGCTGCATGCAACTAAACTACTAGTCGGGTTGGGGGATAAGGAGCGGGGGGTGTGGGACTGTAGTGGAAGGACTCACGAAGCCTGTCAGTGAAGCTGAGAGACAACATTACACATTATACAGGGAAAATAAATATATTTTCAGATTATAAAATGTGACAAAATGTGTTCACCTGTGCAACCAACTGTGATCAGGACTGTTGAACTTTTCTAGGCCTACCACTGCCCTGACATCCACAGCAGGGGTGGAGACAGCCTGTCCAGTGGTTGGCCTTGTTGTCTCTGATGACTTTGTCATGAGTCCTCTGGAGATCCGAGTCTTTGAGGGCCCTGGCTTGCTTTGGCTGTCTTCCTGTGGGCCGGCTGCTCTCTCTGTGATGACAGAGGTTGAGGTTGAGAGAGTCACAGGCAAAGGGGACTCAGAGGGAGAGAACAGCCTCTGAGATTCCTGAGTGAATGATCCAGGGGTGTCCAACTGCTGCTCCTCCTCCCTTCGGGTGCCCAAGGGCCCCGACCTGACTCCTTGAGGGGAAGGAGGGATGTCGAGGTGCCCGGTTTCCCCCCTCGTGTTTCCACTGCAGGAACTCAGCCATGGTTACCATGATGGAGTGCAGGTCTGTGCACATCTCCACCTTCTGCTGGACCAGGGTCTCCATGGTGTCTGCCATCCTCCCCATGGAGACCTCCATACGTGTACATGTGGCACTACTTCATCAGAGAGCAGGCAGTCACACTCCTCTGACTTGCGTGTCACTTTGTTGAAGGCTTCCAACAGCTCTGTGTGATGTTCCCCCGCCTTCTGCCCTGTCTCCAAGATGAGTTGGAAGGCCCAATCCAGAGGCTCATCATCTGACTCGGACCTCACAGACGCCTCTTCCCCAGCAGTTCACCGAGTGCCGGGGAGCTGGGCTGAACCTGCCCCCTCCTGCTGCAGACAAGTGTCTGTGCGGTGACCACCAGATAACCAGATAGTGAACCCGAGTCTGCTCTAGATCCAGGTCCCACCGAGGTGTGTGTCCTAGAAGCATAGAAACTAGGAGCAGGAGTAGGCCATTCGGCCCTTCGAGCCTGCTCCACCATTCAGTATGATCATGGCTGACCCTCTATCTCAACACCGTACCCCTGCTCTCTCCCCATATCCCTTGACACCTTTAGAGTGCAGAAATTTATCTATTTCCTTCTTAAATATATTCAGTGACTTGGCCTCCACAGCCTCCTGTGGTAGAGAATTCCACAGGTTCACCACCCTCTGAGTGAAGAAGTTTCTCCTCATCTCAGTCCTAAACAGCCTACCCTGTATCCTGAGATTGTGACCCCTTGTTCTAGACCCCCCCAGCCAGAGGAAACATCATCCCTGCATCCAGTCTGTCCAGCCCTGTCAGAATTTTATACATTTCAATGAGATCCCCTCTCATTCTTCTAAACTCCAGTGAATACAGTCCTAGTCGGCCCAATCTCTCCTCATACGACAATCCTGCCATCCCAGGAATCAGTCTGGTGAACCTTCACTGCACTCCCTCTATGGCAAGTATATCCTTTCTTAGGTAAGGAGACCAAAACTGCACACAATACTCCAGGTGTGGTCTCACCAAGGCCCTGTACAGCTGCAGTAAGACATCCTTGCTCCTGTACTCAAATCTTCTCACAATGAAGGCCAACATACCATTTGCCTTATTAACTGCTTGCTGCACCTGTATGCTTGCTTTCAGTGATTGGTGTACAAGGCCACCCAGATCCCTTTGTACATCAACATTTCCCAATCTCTCACCATTTAAACAATACTCTGCCATTCTGTTTCTCCTACCAAAGAGGATAATTTCACACTTATCCACGTTATACAGCATCTGCCATGTATTTACCCACTCACTCAACTTGTCTAAATCACCTCGAAACCTCTTAACACCCTCCTCATCGCTCACATTCCCACCAAGTATTGTGTCGTCAGCAAACTTGGGAATATTACATTTGGTTCCCTCATCCAGATCATTGATATATATCGGGAATAGCTGGGGCCCAAGCACTGATCTTTCCAAGCGCCTTACCACTACTGTTTGGAGGTCTATAGACAACTCCCACTAAAGTTTTCCGCCCCTTGTTGCTTCTTAGCTCCAGCCAGACTGATTCCACATCTAGATTATCAAAGCCAATATCCTCTCTCACTATTGCACTGATTTCATCCTTAACTAACAACACCACTTTTGTCTTTTTTTCGTATCTTTGTTTCCCTCTCTTGTGCCTCACCGCTCAAGCTCCCATCCCCTGCCAATCTAATTTAAACCCTCCCCACAGTACTGGTAAATACCCCTGCGAGGATATTGGTCCCAGTCCTGCTGGGGTATAACCTGTCCAGCCGGTACAGGTCCCATCTTCCCCAGAATCAGTCCCAATGCCTCAGGAATGTAAATCCCTCCCTCCTACACCATCTCTCCAGCCACACATTCATCTGGTCTATTCTCCTATTCCTGATCTCGCTAGCACATGGCACTGGGAGTAATCCTGAGATTACTACCTTTGAGGTCCTGTTTTTTAACTTATTTCCTAGCTCCCTATATTCTGTTTTCAGGACCTCATCCCTCTTTTTACTGATGTCATTGTTACCGATATGGACCGTGACTCCTGGCTGTTCACTCTCCCCTTTCAGAATGTCCTCTAGCAGCTCAGTGACATCCTTGACCCTGGCACCAGGCTCTGTGTCTGCAGAACTGTCTACCCGTTCCCCTCACAGTAGAATCTCCTATCACTATTGCTCTCCCACTCTTTTTTTCTTCCTCACTCTGTAGCTGAGTCACTGGTAGTGCCAGGGACTTGGCTCTTGCTGCATTCCCCTGAGAAACCATCTCTCCCAGCAGCATCCACAACAGAAAATCTGTTAGAGAGGGAATTAGACCCAGGGGACTCCTGCACTACCTGCCTAGTGCTTTTAATCTGCCTGGCAGTCACCCTTCATCATCCCCCAGCGCTGCTGGAGGGTGTGGGTAAGCGCTGTGACGGGTCTTCCAGGCTGCTTATTTCCAGCTCTTCAATGCAGGAGGTGTCCTCTTGGCTGGAGGTGCGGACCTGGATGGAGCTGAGGGACTGGCTGGCTGAGGGTATCGGTCGCTTGGCAGAGCTCCCTGTGAACCAAAGTAGAGATAATTAGTGCATGGCAGCAGAGTCAAAAGCGGGAGAGAGAGAGAGAGAGCACTCACAGTTACACTGAGAGTAATGTTGTAGTGCAGGATCCTCACGTGGGTGTTTACCACTGACCTCACCGTCACTGCAGGCACAGTCCATGTCCTCACCAGTCAGTGCGATGGCTCACTCCTGAAAGTGAGTGAGGGGCCTGATGTGGGCCACTCCACCGCCCATCTGGGACCTCTCCCTGCTGTTGTGAGCCAGCTTCTCTGCATGAAAACAGATGGAGAGAGTGTGAGTGGGACACATGGCACTGTGTGTAATGTTTGTGTGGTGAGCGGAGTCATGGACAGGATGAGGATCTGAGCTCGAGAGGGTGTGAGCCTGATGGAGATGTGAGGGTGTGTGTGAGAGTTAGTGGTGTTGTCTCTCGAGGTGTGAGGTCCCTGTGGATGTGTGATGGGTTTGTGAGTGTGAGAGTTGAGAGTGATGTGAAGAGTGACTTACCCTGGTGGAATGGAGGAGATCATTCACTCTCATGTAGCACTGGGTGGCTGTCCTCTTTTTCAGGGCATTGGCACTGACCACCACTGCCACCACCTCCCATGCTGGATTGGTGACCTTGTTTGCTGGTCTTAGCCCAGAGAGGGGGTAAAGGACATCACTGGGGCCTCCACAGTGTCCAGTGGGTGCTAGAGGGAGGAGGTGTTGCTAAATCCGGGGGCAGTCATCAGTTCCCAGCAGCTTCTATCCCCCGAAGAGTGCAGGAGTGGCCTTTAAACATGGTGTCCGATTTAGTGAACGCCTGAAGTGACTGTGGGCAGTTGAATCACAGGCCACCCCACCAGCAACCCGGCATGTTTCCCGGGAATGCATAATTAATGAGGTGGGAATGGGACCATACAGCGTGAAAAGCCACCATTGCGGCCAGCGGGTAAAACGTTCTTTTTCCCACCCGCTACCGCACTTAGTGTAAGTCTGGGTCGATTCTGCCCTATGAGCCTGTTTGATGTCACAAGCTACCCTTTGGAGAAAGCTTGGGATGGTCACATGGCACACTCAAGCTAATGCCCTTATCAGCATGGCACACTCATGCTAATGTCTTTACCAGCATGGCACACTCATGCTAATGCCCTTATCAGCATGGCACACTCATGCTAATGCCCTTATCAGCATGGCACACTCATGCAACCCCTGCTAGAAATGGCCAGAAGCATTGTGCCTAACATTTTTGGCATCTCCAGCTCCTGTAGCACTGGCTCAAGCAATGCTCCAGAGCTGAATTTCTCTGCTCATGTATCTGGCTCTCACCATAACTTTATAAGTGGGGGTGCTCTTGAATTGTCAGCTTTAAGGTTGGTGGGCAAGATAACCCTTTGCAAATGATGTGCCAGGCACTCCAAGCTCCTTTTAACTTGTAAAAGCTTCGAAGCTATAGAAGCCCCACCAAATAGGGTTTTACATTGGAGCCAATGCCCATTCTGCCCAGTAATTTCTGCAAGGTGATTGGCTAACACAGTTTCTGTCCATAATCAGGTTGAAGCATCTGCAGTAACAGGTCAGCTGTCGTATGTATAACTGAGAGAACGGAAAGTCGCTCATTGTCTTGGTTTTCCTTTATTTCCCCAGCTGTAATTCAGTCAAGAACTTATCAAATGAGTGTGTGTGTTGCTAATGTCCTGTACTCAATACATATGAAATACAGATATTTCATAATAATAGTGGTATTTTATTCAAGAAACACATTCACAACCCAGAGGCTGAATTTACATTAAAAAATTATATACAGACTAATAAACAATTAAATTAAAAACATGGAAACGTGTAACAATCATGTAGTAACAAAAATAGACAAACAAATTCAGCAGGTAACAGAGAAGTGGTGAACGGGATATTCAAAGGAGGAATGATGAATTAAACTGATATTAAAATTACAAACCAGTACACTATTCCTACATTACAGGCACTCAAGCACATATAAATTTCATTATTTAAGTACTTCATTGAAGATCTGAACCATGTAAGGAATCGGGCTAGATCGGTACCTTTCTGTCCTGTGATGAATTGTAAATAAGTTGTTTAAATCATTTATTAAGATGATTAATATATTGTTTGCATTGTTTATGGAAATGTTCTGAATTGTATAATAGCTACTGTTTACAGCTACAAGGGAGCTAAAGGGTTAAGTGTATATAAAACACACGCGCTTGCCACTGAGCTGCTGCTGCTGGCTTGGTGATAAAAATGAACCTTGGTGCCACGTGATGGGCAGATGCCACAAAACTGGAGCCAGCAAGTCTGGGCTGAGATGTCCAGGCGTCTGGGCTGAGACGTCCAGGCATCTGGGCTGAGACGTCCAGGCGACTGAGATGAGACGTCCAGGTGTCTGGGCTGAGATGTCCAGGCGTCTGGGCTGAGACGTCCAGGTGTCTGGGCTGAGATGTCCAGGCGTCTGGGCTGAGACATCCAGGCGTCTGGGCTAAGATGTCCAGGCGCCTGGGCTGAGATGTCCAGGCGTCTAGGCTGAGATGTCCAGGCGTCTGGGCTAAGAGGTCCAGGCGTCTAGGCTGAGATGTCCAGGCGTCTGGGCTGAGATGTCCAGGCGTCTGGGCTGAGAGGTCCAGGCGTCTGGGCTGAGCCGTCCAGGCGTCTGGGCTGAGATGTCCAGGCGTCTGGGCTGAGAGGTCCAGCCGTCTGGGCTGAGACGTCCAGGTGTCTGGGCTGAGATGTCCAGGCGTCTGGGCTGAGATGTCCAGGCGTCATGTACTCAAGGGGTCCGGGAGCCAGGTCACACATGTAGGCAGCCCCTGGGAGGGGATAAAACTAGGGACCTCGAGGCACAAGCAAGTAGCAGCACAGGGAGAGGAGCCAGAGAAAAGGCATGAAGAGAACCAAAGACAATATCATCTGTGTTGAGGATTGAAATCATCTTGTCTACTATCGGATATTGTTAAGTATTTTTATTCAATCATATAAGTAACAAATTCTGTTAAGTTGTTGCACCCAAATCACTGCCTGTTACCTTTTTGTCCCAAGGACTCAGTTAAGGTCAGGGAGCTACACATTCTACAGCTTACAGGATTGAACCATGGTGGCTCTGGGCATGGTGGTACTAACCAGTACTAGTAGCTAGTACTAACCGGCTCTGAAATTCGGTAGATTGCATAAGGGATTTTCTGAACTTTGAACAAATATTAACTCTTCTTGTCTGTCCAGTTTCGAGCTTTGTAACAAGAAAGTCGGTACAACCGACACCTTGGACGGAAGAAAAGAGAAGAGTTTTTATCACAGCTTAGCTCAGCTTTCAAAAAGGACTAGAAAACAACTCCCCATTCCCTACTGCACCATCCCGTACTGCACCATCCCCTACTGCACCATCCCCTACTGCACCATCCCCCTACCCCCTATAACAACACCCAAACCTCCCACCCTCCACTACCATCTCCCCACTGCCACACACAAACTGCCCAACCCCTACTGCACCATCCCCCA
Organism: Cetorhinus maximus; assembly: GCF_964194155.1. Classification (NCBI taxonomy): domain Eukaryota; kingdom Metazoa; phylum Chordata; class Chondrichthyes; order Lamniformes; family Cetorhinidae; genus Cetorhinus; species Cetorhinus maximus. The sequence continues at coordinate 24,080 of NW_027598565.1, forward strand.
CTGCACCATCCCCTACTGCACCATCCCCCATTGCACCTTCCCCTACTGCACCATCCCCTACTGCACCATCCCCTACTGCACCATCCTCTACTGCACCATCCCCTACTGCAACATACCCCACTGCACCATCCCCTACTGCACCATCCCCCACTGCACCATCCCCTACTGCACCATCCCCTACTGCACCATCCCCTACTGCACCATCCCCGACTGCACCAACCCCCACTGCACCATCCCCCACTGCACCATCCCTTACTGCACCATCCCCCACTGCACCATCCCCTACTGCACCATCCCCTACTGCACCATCCCTTACTGCACCATCCCTTACTGCACCATCCCCCACTGCACCATCCCTTACTGCACCATCCCTTACTGCACCATCCCCTACTGCACCATCCCTTACTGCACCATCCCCTACTGCACCATCCCTTACAGCACCATCCCCTACTGCACCATCCGCTACTGCACCATCCCTTACTGCACCATCCCCCACTGCACCATCCATTACTGCACCATCCCCCACTGCACCATCCCCTACTGCACCATCCCCTACTGCACCATCCCCCACTGCACCATCCCCCACTGCACCATCCCCCACTGAACCATCACCCACTGCACCATCCCACACCGCACCATCCCCTACCGCTCCATCACCCACTGCACCATCACCCACTGCACCATCCCCCACCGCACCATCCCCCAACCCACCATCCCCTACTGCACCATCCCTTACTGCACCATCCCCTACGGCACCATCCCCTACTGCACCATCCCCCACTGCACCATCCCCCACTGCACCATCACCTACTGCACCATCCCCCACTGCACCATCCCCTACTGCACCATCCCTTACTGCACCATCCCCTACTGCACCATCCCCCACTGCACCATCCCCCACTGCACCATCCCCTACTGCACCATCCCCCACTGCACCATCCCCTTCTGCACCATCCCCGGCTGCACCATCCCCTACTGCACCATCCCCTACTGCACCATCCCTTACTGCACCATCCCCTACTGCACCATCCCTTACTGCACCATCCCCCACTGCACCATCCCCTACTGCACCATCCCCTACTGCACCATCCCCGACTGCACTATCCCCCACTGTACCATCCCCTACTGCACCATCCCCTACTGCACCATCCCCTACTGCACCATCCCCTACTGCACCATCCCCCACTGCACCATCCCCTACTGCACCATCCCTTACTGCACCATCCCCCACTGCACCATCCCTTACTGCACCATCCCCGGCTGCACCATCCCCTACTGCACCATCCCCTACTGCACCATCCCTTACTGCACCATCCCCTACTGCACCATCCCTCACTGCACCATCCCCCACTGCACCATCCCCTACTGCAACATCCCCCACTGCACCATCCCCTACTGCACAATCCCTTACTGCACCATCACCCACTGCACCATCCCCTACTGCACCATCCCCTATTGCACCATCCCCGACTGCACCAACCCCCACTGTACCATCCCCTACTGCACCATCCCCTACTGCACCATCCCCTACTGCACCAGCCCCTACTGCACCATCCCCCACTGCACCATCCCCTTCTGCACTATCCCCGGCTGCACCATCCCCTACTGCACCATCCCCTACTGCACCATCCCTTACTGGACCATCCCCTACTGCACCATCCCCCACTGCACCATCCCCAACTGCACTATCCCCCACTGTACCATCCCCTACTGCACCATCCCCTACTGCACCATCCCCTACTGCGCCATCCCCTACTGCACCATCCCCCACTGCACCATCCCCTACTGCACCATCCCTTACTGCACCATCCCCCACTGCACCATCCCTTACTGCCCCATCCCCTACTGCACCATCCCCCACTGCACCATCCCTTACTGCACCATCCCCCACTGCACCATCCCTTACTGCACCATCCCCCACTGCACCATCCCCTACTGAACCATCCCCTACTGCACCATCCCTTACTGCACCATCCCCTACTGCACCATCCCCTACTGCAAGATCCCCTACTGCACCATCCCTCACTGCACCATCCCCCACTGCACCATCCATTACTGCACCATCCCCTACTGCACCATCCCTTACTGCACCATCCCTTACTGCACCATCCCCCACTGCACCATCCCTTACTGCACCATCCCTTACTGCACCATCCCCTACTGCACCATCCCTTACTGCACCATCCCCTACTGCACCATCCCTTACAGCACCATCCCCTACTGCACCATCCGCTACTGCACCATCCCTTACTGCACCATCCCCCACTGCACCATCCATTACTGCACCATCCCCCACTGCACCATCCCCTACTGCACCATCCCCTACTGCACCATCCCCTACTGCACCATCCCCTACTGCACCATCCCCCACTGCACCATCCCCTACTGCACCATCCCCTACTGCACCATCCCCTACTGCACCATCCGCTACTGCACCATCCCCTACTGCACCATCACCCACTGCACCATCCCCTACTGCACCATCCCCTAGTGCACCATCCCCTACTGCACCATCACCCACTGCACCATCCCCCACTGCACCATCCCCCACTGCACCATCCCCCACTGCACCATCCCCCACTGCACCATACCCTACTGCACCATCCCCTACTGCACCATCCCCTACTGCACCGTCCCCTACTGCACCATCCCCTACTGCACCATCCCCTACTGCACCATCACCCTACCCCCTACAACTACACCCAAACCCTCCACCCTCCACTACCATCTCCCCACTTCCACACCCAAACCCCCCACCCTCCACTACCATCTCCCCACTACCACACCCAAACCCCCCACCCTCCACTACCATCTCCCCACTACCACACCCAAACCCCCCACCCTCCACTACCATCTCCCCACTACACCCAAACCCCCCACCCTCTACTACCATCTCCCCACTACCACACCCAAACCCTCCACCCTCCACTACCATCTCCCCACTACCACACCAAAACCCCCCACCCTCCACAACCATCTCCCCACTGCCACACCCAAACCCCCCACCCTCCACTACCATCTCCCCACTACACCCAAACCCCCCACCCTCCACTACCATCTCCCCACTACCACACCCAAACCCCCCACCCTCCACTACCATCTCCCCACTACACCCAAACCCCCCACCCTCCACTACCATCTCCCCACTACCACACCCAAACCCCCCACCCTCCACTACCATCTCCCCACTACCACACCCAAACCCTCCACCCTCCACTACCATCTCCCCACTACCACACCCAAACCCCCCACCCTCCACTACCATCTCCCCACTACACCCAAACCCCCCACCCTCCACTACCATCTCCCCACTACTACACCCAAACCCCCCAGCCTCCACTACCATCTCCCCACTACACCCAAACCCCCCAGCCTCCACTACCATCTCCCCACTACCACACCCACACCCCCACCCTCCACTACCATCTCCCCACTACCACGCCCACACACCTTCACCACCAGCTCCCCCCATTATCCAGCCCACGACCACACCTTCACCTCCCCACTGCCACACCCCAGCCCCCCACCAGCATCATCTCCCCCAAACCACACAACCCCCCTACCCTCAGTACACCATCGCAACAACTGTGCCCACAGCACCCAATGCAGCACCCACATTATCCTCACCAACACGTCCCATCATCATCCCCTCTGCCCTCACCCTGTCCCCACTACCGTAATATCCCACTAATCTCACAATCACACCCCCACCCCCACAGCACCCCCAACCCTCACAACAATACTACACCTGACATTAGCAACACAATGGAGCATGAGAACCAAACAGATCTTTGGGCTTCTATTTAAAATCTCCTTCTGTACAGTTAAAAAAAGACTTACACTTATATAGTGCCCTTCAAAACCACCGGGCCTTCCAAAGACCTTCTTCAAAATAGTGCCATGGGGTCAAGGATAGACATCACAGGACAGTAGCTGGGTGACTGCTGGTGCTTTGTGTCTGTCTTCACTGTAGAGGATACAAATAACATCCCACAAATAATTGTGAATCAAGAGGTAAAAGGGATGGAACAACTTAAAATAAATGACATTCACCAGGGAAAGGGGACTGAGAAAATTATTGGAACTAAAAGCTGACAAGTCCCCAGGTCCTGATAGACTTCATCCTAGGGTCCTAAAAGAAGTGGCTGCTGAGATAATGGATGCATTGGTTTTAATTTTCCAAAATTCCCTAGATTCTGGAAAGGTCCCATCAGAATGGAAAATAGTGAATGTAACTCCTCTATTCAAGAAAGCAGGAAACTACAGGCCAGTTAGTTTAACGTCTGTCATTGGGAAAATGCTGGAATCCATTATTGAGGAGGTTACAGCTGGGCACTTAGAAAATCTCAATGCAATCAGGCAGAGTCAACATGGTTTTGTGAAAGGGAAATCATGTTTGACTAATTTATTAGAGTTCTTTGAGGAAGTAACAAGTAACATGGATAAAGGGGAACCTGAAGATGTGGTATACTTGGATTTCCAAAAGACAGTTTATAAGGTGCCACATCAAAGGTTACTACACAAAATAAGAGTTCATGGTGTAGGAGGTAACATATTTTCATGGATAGAGGATTGGTTAGCTAACAGGAAACAGACAGTAAGAATAAATGGGTCATTTTCTGGTTGGCAGGATGTAAAGTGGTGTGCCACAGGGATCAGTGCTGGGACCTCAACTGTTTACAATATATTATATTGTGATGAAGAGACCAAATGTATAGTTGCTAAACTTGCTGATGACATAAAGATAGGAAAGTAAGCTGTGAGGTGGACATAAAGAGGCTACAAAGGGATTCAAATAGGTTAAGTGAGTGGGTGAAAAAATTGGCAGATGGAGTATAATGTGGGGAAATGTGAACTTGTCCACTTTGGCAGGAGGAATAGAAAAGTAGTATATTATTTAAATGGAGAGAGACTGCAGAATGCTGCAGTACAGAGGGATCTGGGTGTCCTGGTACATGAATCACAAAAAGTTGGTCTGCAGGTACAGCAAGTGATTAAGAAGGGAAATGCAATGTTGGGGTTTACTACAAGGGGGTGGAGTATAAAAGTAGGGCGGTCTTGTTACGGTCATGAGAGGGTTGTTGGTCCCTGAATTCTCTTCCCCGGAGAGCGGTGAGGCAGGGCCATTGAATATATCTGGGCTGAGTTAGACAGATTCTTGATCTTACCAAATGGTAGGGCAGGCTCGGGAGGCCAAATGGCTTAGTCCTGCTCCTACTTCGTATGTTTGTGTTAATGTAAAACGTTATTTTTAACGTCCCTTTGTCTCTTTTTCCTCTCTTCATGAATCCAATCTTTCTTTGCCTCTCTTTACCTGATTTGACATTGAATTCATCCACTCTAATTTATATTTCCTTCTTACTCCTTGCTCTGTTAATTCCACAATGCTTCTGCCTCACTGATGTGACTGACAGTCCTGTTCACTCAGGTCCCAGCTGCCCCGGTTCCTCTTACTGTGACATTACCAACTCACAATCAGGAATTTCCCATGCAAAACTTTAATGACTTAAATATAAAGGGCAAGTCTAACTTATAGACACTGTTAGATGCCCTACCACAGCAAATTATGGGTCAATAGGAGAATTATGAGGAGATTGCCTTAGTACTATGGAGACAGGAACAACTAAAGGAAATTATTTCCCTAGACCTTTAGATTCACCACATATTTCACAGAGAGCCCTCAGCTGCAACTTGAATTTAATGGCTGTAACAACAATTAAAGTCATCATGGAAATAAAGGAAAATAGACACTAGATTGTCTTAGTAGAGGGATTGAATACAGATCTAAATGGCTGTAAGATACCAGGGCCCATCAAGTACAATGTGCAATAAAAATGCTGAAAATTCTCAGCAGGTCTGGCAGCAACTGTGGAGAGAGAAACAGAGTTAACGTTTCAGGTTCATGATCTTTCGTCAGAACTAAAAATAGAGATTTAACAGGTTTTAAGCAATTATGGACGTAAGGTAAGTAGCACAGGGGGGAAAGACAAAGGAAGATCTGAGAGAGGATCGAATAGTCTGCCTCCTTAACTAATGAAACAAAAGAGAAACAGATTGGATGACAGAGAAGGAATTAGGATAAATTAGAGATGGAAAGAGAGTGGATTAAGTGAGAGAGAAAAAGACAAAAAGTAAGAAAAAGGTATAATCCATCTGGGTCACTAATGTCCTTTAGGGATGGAAATCTGCTGTCCTTACCCAGGTCTGGCCTACACCTGACTCCAGACCCACAGCAATGTGGTTGACTCTTAAATGCCCTCTGAACAAGGGCAATTAGGGATGGGCAATAAATGCTGGCCCAGCCAGCAACGCCCACATCCCATGAACAAATATTTAAAACATTTCTCATTTAAATAAAGTTGAGGAACAATTCATAACTTGCAGGTGATGCAGACATACTTCAAGCTTCATGACAGACCAGAATTCCTGAGCCTACAACATAGGAACAAAAAACATAGGAGGAGTAGACCATACTCCTTAACTTAACGGGATCTCTTCCTGTCTGACCCCTAAGTGGGACTCCTCTCTTAGGATGTCTCCCTGTCCCCTGCCTGGGACATTTGACTTCAATGGCGCTCTGCTCCTGCACCATTTTCTTCATGTACAGGTGCGCTGGGCCATCTCCGCCATTCAGTACGATCATGGCTGATCTTTGGCTTCAACTCCCCACTCCCCACTCCCACTCCCCATATCCCTTAATTCCCTGAGAGAACAAAAATCTGTCTATCTCAGCCTTAAATATATTCAACAATGGAGCATCCACAACCCTCTGGGGTAGAGAATTCCAAAGATTCACAACGCTTTGAGTGAAGTAATTTCTCCTTATCTCAGTCCTAAATGATCGGCCCCTTATCCTGAGACTGTGCCCCCATGTTCTAGATTCCCCAGTCAGGGGAAACAATCTCCCAGTATCTACCCTGTCAAACCCCTTCAGAATCTTGTACGTTTCAATGCGATCACCTCTCATTCTTCTAAACTCCAGAGAATATAGACCCAATTTACTCAGCCTCTCATTATAGGACATCCCCCTCATTCCAGGGACCAATCCAATAAACCTTCGCTGTACTGCCTCCAATATCTTTCCTTAAATATGCAGCTGCCAATTTAGAATCCTAGGGTGTAGGCCACCAGATCCTGGGACTTGTCAGGTTTTAGTTCCTGAAGTTCCTCCAATACTTATTCTCTGCTGATATTAATTACCTGATTTTCCTTAGTCTTATTAGTCCCTAGGCTACCTTCTATTTCTGCTATGTAATTTTTGGCTTCTACTGTGAAGACAGACATAAAATATTTGTTCAATCTCTCTGTCATTTCCTCATTCCTCTGTGATCATTTCTCCTGTCTCTGTCTCTATTTTAGCTAATCTCCTTGTAAAAACTCACAATCTGTTTTTATATTCCTGGCTTATTTACTCATGATCTAATTTTCCCCTTTTTATCAACTTTTTGCTTGTCCTTTGATCGTTTCGAAAACAGTTCCAATGCACAGGCTTATTATTATTTTTGCAACATTATAAACCTCTTTTTTTAATCTAATACTATCTTTAATTTCCTGAGGAAGCCACAGATGGGTCTTTCTCACCGAATTTTTGTTTTTCAATGGAATGTATTTTAGTTGAAGATTTTAAATTGTTTCTTTAAACGTTTCCCACTGTTCATTTACCTCCATACCCTTTCGTCTATTTACCAATTAGCCTTAGCCAGCTTTGCTATCAGATGTTATATATACTCTTCTTGGTCACAGGCGTCTCCAGTGATTCCACATTCCATTCCTTTGATGTTGCCTGTGCCCACTGAACTGGCGCTGAATTAGAATGAAATAAGCTGACAGCATGAATTTTAACTAGAGCTAGGATCTTTTCCGTACCAAAACTTACCAATGCAAAGCCAAAACTCGATGGTAGAGTCAGCAATGGGCTCTGAAGCAGCAGAATTTCACGTGTTGGCAACATTTCAGATGGAGGAAGTGCTGATGTCTTCTGCAGGCAGGGATCTTTTAACCAGATTGTAGAATAAAACACTGACATTAATGGAAAATGCAAATTAGGCTGCTTCTAGAACAAATCCACAATGCGAGTATTATACCCATTGCCAAGTTGAAAATCTACCCTCATGTCATGTTTAAGGTGAATGAATGATTAATCTTAATTTATGCTCCTTTATTCCTTGTAGCACATTAAAATGTTCATTGTTCTGCTCAGGATGTGTTTTTGTACTATATTAAATAACCAATTATTCTGCAATAAACTCTCCAATATGCTTTCAGTGTTGTGCAGTTTTCACAAAGCACTCCATGTTTAATCTGAGCACTGCAAAGACTTTCTCTTCTCTGCTTTTTCCTGGTCCAGAGATGCTGGTCTCCTCCTATACCTCACCCAAATGGCAACTCCTTGAGTGGAATTTTCTGCTCTGGAGACTAAGCGCAGTGGCAGGTGGCAGGACAGGGATCAGTGCTTGGGCCCCAGCTATTCACAATATATATAACTGGCTTGGATGAAGGAACCAAATGCAATATTTCCAAGTTTGCTGATGACACAAAACTGGGCAGGGTTGTGAGTTGTGAGGAGGATGCAAGGAGGCTTCTGGGTGATTTGGACAAGTTGTGCGTGTGGGCAAACACATGGCAGATGCAATATAACGTGGATAAATGTGAAGTTATACGCTTGGTGTGAAAAATAGAAAGGCAGAGTATTATTTAAATGGTGAGAGATTGGGAAATGTGGATGTACAAAGGGACCTGGGTGTCCTTGTACACCAGTCAATGAAAGTAAACAGGCAGGTGCAGCAAGCAGTTAGGAAGGCAAATGGTATGTTGTCCTTCATTGCAAGAGGATTTGAGTTCAGAAGTAGGGATGTCTTACTGCAGTTATACAGGGTCTTGGTGAGACCACACCTGGAGTATTGTGTGCAGTTTTGGTCTCCCTACCTAAGAAAGGATATACTTGCCATAGAGGGAGTGCAGTGAAGGTTCACTAGGCTGATACCGGAGATGGCAGGACTGTTGTATGAGGAGAGATTGGTTAGACTGGGACTGTATTCACTAGAGTTTAGGAGAATGAGAGGGGATCTGATTGAAATGTATAAAATTCTAACAGGGCTGGACAGACTGGATGCAGGGAGGATATTTCCCCTGGTTGGGGAGTCTAGAACCAGGGGCCACAGTCTCAGGATACGGGGCAGGCCAGTTAGGACTGAGATGAGGAAAGATTTCTTCACTGTGGAATTCTCTACCACAGAAGCTGTGGAGACCGGGTCACTAAGTATATTCAAGAAAGAAATTGATCATTTTTTGGATATTAGGGGCATAAAGGGGTATGGGGAGAGAGTGGGAATATGGCGTTGAGATAGAGGGTCAGCCATGATCATATTGAATGGTGGCGCAGGCTCGAAGGGCCGAATGGCCTATTCCTGTTCCTAGTTTCTATGTAAAAGCAAAAACTCCCTGCCTGCTGCAGTGGTGGGTTTCAGTGCCAGCTCGTCTGCTTTTCAGCTCATTTTTTAATATTCATTCACGGGATGTGAGCGTCGCTGGCTAGGCCAGCATTTATTGCCCATCCCTAATTGCTCCTTGAGAAGGTGGTGGTGAGCTGCCTTCTTGAGCCGCTGCAGTCCATGTGGTGTAGGTACACCCACAGTGCTGTTAGGGAGGGAGTTCCAGGATTTTGACCCAGCGACAGTGAAGGAACGGTGATATATTTCCAAGTCAGGATGGTGAGTGGCTCGGAGGGGAACTTCCAGGTGGTGGTGTTCCCATGTGTCTGCTGCCCTTGTCCTTCTAGATGGTAGTGGTCGTGGATTTGGAAGGTGCTGTCTAAGGATGCTTGGTGAGTTCCTGCAGTGCATCTTGTAGATGGTACACACACTGCTGCTACTGTGCGTTGGTGGTGGGGGGAGTGAATGTTTGTGGATGGGGTGCCAATCAAGCAGCTGCTTTGTCCTGGATGGTGTCGAGCTTCTTGAGCGTTGTGGGAGCTGCACTTATCCAGGCAAGTGGGGAGTATTCCATCACACTCCTGACTTGTGCCATGTAGACGGTGGACAGGCTTTGGGGAGTCAGGAGGTGAGTTACTCACCGCAGGATTCCCAGCCTCTGACCTGCTCTTGTAGCCACAGTATTTACATGGTTAGCCCAGTTCAGTTTCTGGTCAATGGTAACCCCCAGGATGTTGAAATTGAGGGTTTCAGCGATGGTGATGCCATTGAATGTCAGGGGCCGATGGTTAGGTTCTCTCTTGTTGGAGATGCTCATTGTCTTGACACTAGTGTGGCGTGAATGTTATAAACGCATCAACAGGAAGCATGTCAGATCCTGTGGTGCTGCAGTCAGCAGGCTGCCTCCCCCTCAGCTGTGGGTGTGGGGGATGCACCAAGACGTAGTAGTGGGGTTAGAAAGATTAAGAAATACTAGGAGCACAAAGGTTGCATGGGTGTTCACAATCTCTATGTCATGTCCACAAATGGAAATAGATTTGCACCCATTCCACTTCTCCTGGTGTGTACGCCTCTTCTGTGTGATGAAATGTTTCCTGGTCAATCAAGTTTCACACAGTTCCCCGCCCCCCAACCCTTTCTTGCAGATGTCCCATCAGGTGCCTCCGCTCAATGTTGTGTTGAAGCATCTCATGACAGTGTCTGCCTGTTCTGAGCTCAGTGCTGACATCAGTAAGCCTCAAAGAAATGTGTGGTTGTCCAAGGCATCTCTGAGATGTGCTTTAGAGATTAATGTGATGTTCATTTATGACTGTGTAAGATGGAGGCTTCCGCATTGTGTTTGGTCAATGATGAAATGTAGAGGTGCATGGAGATGGGCCATCTTTCATTGACCTCCATGAACTGTCCATCAGCCTTGAGTGTGCTCTATCTATGAGACCAATCTCTGCGCTTGTATGTCTACCTGCAGCATTCTCTAATGTCAGCATGGAAATGTCAACATCACCCCAATATTAGTAACCACCTTCCCACCTCCATGTTTCTGAGCTGAGAATGTTGCTGACACATTTCTCTCCTGGTATTTCCTGCTACATGTTTATAAGTTTGTGACCTAGGAATAGTGTGCATTTCCCCCACTGTACTCGTGGGAAGATGCAGTGCAAGGGCTTAAGTTCTGGCCAGCATCTTGTGACATAAAACCCTCTACAAGCTCCCAGATGCTCAATCCAAATGATTATGTGGAACCAGCAATGGCATCGCTGTGGCTGCTTCCTGTGTGCTTATGTCAGGCTGAAGCGATGAAAATGTGCAGCCGGGAAATGGGCTAAGAGCAAGGATGGGTAGCAGCCAACCTGTGCTCTCTATTATCTACAATTCGGGACCTTGAAGGCTACATGGTGTGTCTGCCTTTTTGGGGGTACAAAGGCTAGGGTTGGGCAATAAGGGGAGATTGGAGAGTTGAGCTGGAGATATGTTCTAGAGGAGTGGACAAGTATCAGGATATGGTGCTTGTGAAGTGTTTGAGGCCAACTGAAAAGTGAGATGAACTGCAGTCCCGCACCCTTCACTGAGAGGGATGGGGGACTGTGTCCTGAGGATGTATGTGACACTGAGGGCAGAGTATGATGAGGAGACATTGCCACTTCTCTTGTCTGATCAGCTGGCTGAACCCAGAAACCACATTGCACTATCGCAACAAACCCACGCATGGAGGTGATGTGCAGTCAGTGGAGATGGACCTTGTCATAATGCTGAGATTGACTCAAGATGTATGAATTGTGGCACCGTCTTGGGTATCTGGCAAATACCTGCATAAAATGTTTGTGGTGGTTGCAGACCAGCTGCACATTGAGAGTGCAAAATGTAGCTGCTGCCAGGGAACTCATAAAGCTGCGAGTGCAGTCGATGGCTCCCTGTGCCTGTGGGAATGTGGAGACAGCACCAAAGCCCAGTGCTCTGCAGCCTGGCTGACTTCATCTCGAGAGAGCTTCACCTGATTGTTTGTCTTGGTAAATAGGGTGTCCACCACCTCTGGAAACTGTAGAGATCCTGCAGAGATCCCCAGTAGAGCCCTGGAAGGAGCCAATCATGAAGACGTTCAGAGCAGCCGTCACTTTGAGAGCCAGCGGCAGTGGATGGCCTCCCAGTCCCTTCAACTCGGTCTGGAGAATGAGGCAGATGTGAGGCAACAGATCCCTCGACATGTGGAGGCATCAATGGCACTGAGTCTCACTCATCTGCGGGTATGAGAAACATCTTCTGTACACCCTTGGTCTGGCCAGACGCCTATGCTGAACGGCTCAGTGAGCCACAGCTTCTGGGATTGGAAGGGGCCCCACTGCCCCTGCTCATCAGGGCAGGTCTCTTCCCTTTGTCCAGCATGTGCCAATGTGCCCTTCTTCTCTGCCTTTGCTGTTACCTGTGTGCCAGGGTGAACCGGTCCATCTCTGCAGGAACATTGGACAGAGACATGAGTGAACATTAACGGCAAAGGTCATCTTCCTGTCAGGGACTAGGGAGTGACTGAGGCACCAATGGGTCACTTCAATTCCAGCCACCATGTCCCCACCTAGTCCCCGGGCAGAGCTGGTCCAGCCGTCAGGATCACCTAAAGCACCAGCATCACCCCCACCCCCACAACTCCACCCCCACACCCAAAACACCACCCCCACAACACAACCCCCACAACACCACCCCCACCCCCACAACTCCACCCCCACACCCAAAACACCACCCCCACAACACAACCCCCACAACACCACCCCCACCCCCACAATACCACTCCCACCCCCACAACTCCATCCCCACCCCCACAACTCCACCCCCACCCCCACAATACCACTCCCACCCCCACAACTCCACCCCCACCCCCACAACACCACTCCCACCTCCACAACACCACCCCCACCCCCACAATACCACTCCCACCCCCACAACTCCATCCCCACCCCCACAACTCCACCCCCACCCCCACAACACCACTCCCACCTCCACAACACCACTCCCACCCCCACAACACCACCCCAACCCCCACAACACCACCCCCACCCCCACACCCACACCCACCCCCACAACACCACCCCCGCACCCCTACTCCCACACACACACCAACCCCCACAACCCACACCCACCCCCACAACACCACTCCCACCTCCACAACACCACTCCCACTCCCACAACACCACCCACCCCCACAACATCACCCCCACTCCCACAACACCACCCCCGCACCCCCACTCCCACACACACACCAACACCCACAACTCCACCCCCACAACACCACTCCCACCCCCACAACACCACCCCCACCCCCACAACACCACCCACACCCCCACCCCCACAATACCACTCCCACCCCCACAATACCACTCCCACCCCCACAACTCCACCCCCACACCCACAACACCACCCCCACACCCACAACACCACCCCCACCCCCACAACACCACCCCCACCCCCACAACATCACTCCCACACCCACAGCACCACCCCCACACCCACAGCACCACCCCCACCCCCACAACACCACCCCCACTACCACAACACCACCCCCACCCCCACAACACCACTCCCACCCCCACAACACCACTCCCACCTCCACACCACCACCCCCACCCCCACCCCCACACCCACCCCCACAACACCACACCCGCACCCCCACTCCCACACACACACCAACCCCCACAACACCACCCCCACACCCACAACACCACCCCCACCCCCACAACACCACTCCCACCCCCACAACACCACCCCCACCCCCACAACACCACCCCTACACCCAAAACACCACCCCCACAACACAAAACCCACAACACCACCCCCACCCCCACAATACCACTCCCACCCCCACAACACCACCCCCACCCCCACAACACCACCCACAACTCCACCCCCACCCCCACAACACCACCCCCACACCCACAACACCACCCCCACAACACCACCCTCACCCCCACAACACCACCCCCACACCCACAACTCCACCCCCACCCCCACCCCCACAATACCACTCCCACCCCCACAACACCACCCCCACCCCCACAACACCACCCCCACACCCACAACTCCACCCCCACCCCCACAACACCACCCCCACCACACCACCCCCACACCCCCACTCCCATACACACCCCAACCCCCACAACTCCACCCCCACAACACCACCCCACCCCCACAACACCACCCCCACCCCCACAACACCACCCCCACACCCACCCCCACCACCAACCACACCCCCAACCCACACCCCCACCCCAACCCCCAACCACACCTACACCCACCCCAATCTCAACCCCACACAACACCACCCCCACGCCCACCACCACCACCAACCACACCCACAACCCACACCCCCACCCCAACCCCCAGACCCACCTCCACAACACCACCCCCACACCCACCACCACCACCAACCACACCCACAACCCACACCCCCACCCCAACCCCCAGACCCACCCCCACAACACCACCCCCACACCCACCCCCACACCCCACCCCAACCCCCAACCACACACACTCCCACACCCTTACCCCCAGCTCCACCCCACCCCCACCCCAACCAACACCCTCAACCCCCACCCCCACCCCAACCCACACCTTCACCCTCACCCCCAACCCCACCCCACCCCCACCCCCACCCCAACCAACACCCTCACCCCTACCCCTACCCCCACCCACACCCCAAACCCCACCCCCACCCCAAACCCCACCCCAACCCACACCCTCACCCCAACCCCACACCCCACCCCCAGCTCCAGCTCCATCCCCACGCCCACCCCAACCCCAACCCCCACCCCCACCCCCAACCCCAGCTCCACCCCACCCCAGCCCACAACCTCACCCCCACCACCACTCCCACCCCCACCCCCACCCACACCCCCAGCTACACCTCACCCCCACCCCAGCCCACAAACTCACCCCCACCCCCAGCTCCACCCCACCCCCACCCCAACCCCACCCCATCACCCTCACCCCCAGCTCCACCCCAACCCACAACCCCACCCCCAACCCACACCCTCACCCCCACCCCCACTCCCAACTCCACCCCCACCCCAGCCCACATCCTCTTCCCCAACACCCACCCCTACCCACCCCGCCCCACCCCCCCTCCCCAACCCACCCCAACCCAACCCCCTCGCCCCACCCCCACACCCCGAACCCAAACCCAAACCACACCCACTCCCACCCACAACGCCACCACCACTCCCACACCCCACCACCACTCCCACACCCCCACGCTCCCACCCCCAAACACACACCCACCCACAACTCCACCCATAAGCCCACCCACACCCATCCAACCCCACCCTCATGCCACCACCACACCCAAAGTCTAACCCCAACCACACCCACCCACCCAACCCCACACCTACACCCACACACAACCTCATCCCCCGAACCAACCACACCTCCACGCCCAAACACATCCCCACACCCACCACCAATCCCACCCACCCAACTCCACACGCCGCCAAACCCCTGTCTGTGTGCACCCTTCCCCAAGATACCCCGAATTCATGTGTCCGTGTGCACCCTTCCCCAATCTTCCCCCAGTCATGTGTCTGTGTGCACCCTTCCCCAATATTCCCCCAATTCATGTGTCCGTGTGCACCCTTCCCCAATCTTCCCCCAGTCTTGTGTCTGTGTGCATCCTTCCCGAATCATCCCCCAGTCATGTGTCTGTGTGCACCCTTCCCCAATATTTCCCCAGTCATGTGTCTGTGTGCACCCTTCCCCAATATTCCCCCAATTCATGTGTCCGTGTGCACCCTTCCCCAATCTTCCCCCAGTCATGTGTCTGTGTGCACCCTTCCCCAATCTTCCCCAAGTCATGTGTCTGTGTGCACCCTTCCCCAATATTCCCACAGTCATGTGTCTGTGTGCACCCTTCTCCAAACATCCCCCAGTCATGTGTCTGTGTGCACCCTTCCCCAATCCCCCCAGTCATGTGTCTGTGTGCACCCATTCCCAATATTCCCCTAGTCATTTGCCTGTGTGCACCCTTGCCCAATATTCCCCTAGTCATGTGCCTGTGTGCACCCTTCCCCAATATTCTCCCAGTCAAGTGTGTGTGTGCACCCTTCCCCAATATTCCCCCAGTCATGTGTCTGTGTGCACCCTTCCCCAATATTCCCCCAGTCATGTGTCTGTGTGCACCCTTCTCCAATCCCCCCCAGTCATGTGACTTTGTGCACCCTTCCCCAATCCCCCCCAGTCATGTGTCTGTGTGCACCCTTCCCCAATATTCCTCCAGTCATGTGACTGTGTGCACCCCTAACCAATATTCCACCAGTCACTTGTCTGTGTGCACCCTTCCCCAATATTCCCCCACTCAAGTGTCTCTGTGCACCCTACCCCAATCCCCCCCCAGTCACGTGTCTGTGTGCACCTTTCCCCAATATTCCCCCAGTCATGAGTCTGTGTGCACCCTTCCCCAATATTCCCCCAGTCATGTGTCTGTGTGCACCATTCCCCAATAACCCCCAGTTGCGTGTCTGCCTGCACCCTACCCCAATATTCCCCCACACGTGTCTCTGTGCACCCTTCCCCAATCTTCCCCCAATCATGTGTCTGTGTGCACCCTTCCCCAATCTTACCCCAGTCATGTGTCTGTGTGCACCCTTCCCCAATCTTCCCCCAGCCATTTGGCTTTGTACACCCTTCCCCAATATTCCCCTAGTCATGTGTCTGTGTGCACCCTTCCCCAATATTCCCCCAGTCATGTGTCTGTGTGCACCCTTCCCCAATATTCCCCCAGTCATGTGTCTTTGCGCACCCTTCCCCAATACCCCCCAGTCATGTGTCTGTTTGCCCCGTTCCCCAATTCCCCCCAGTCATGTGTCTGTGTGCACCCTTCCCCAATCCCCTCCTGTCATGTGTCTGTGTGCACCCTTCCCCAATCCCACCAATCATGTGTCTATGTGCACCCTTCCCCAACCCCTCGTCAAGTGTCTGTGTGCACCCTTCCCCAATATTCCCCCAGTCATGTGTCAGTGTGCACCCTTCCACAATATTCCCCCAGTCATGTGACTGTGTGCATCCCTAACCAATATTCCACCAGTCATGTGTCTGTGTGGACCCTTCCCCAAACCATCCCAGCCATGTGTCTGTGTGCACCCTTCCCCAAAATTCCCCCAGTCATGTGTCTGTGTGCACCCTGCCCCAATCCTCCCAGTCATGTGTCTGTGTTCACTCTTCCCCAATCCCCCAGTCATCTGTCTGTGTGCACCCTTCCCCAATATTCCCC